>NC_091125.1:69366620-69679120 GCF_040183065.1 Periplaneta americana
CCGCTTGTATAAAAGGACATACATAGTACAACCGTCAACTATGTTCAAGGTTTCTCGCCTGAGGGGTCTTGAGTTCAATCCTTGGTACCGGTAATTAATGCGAGATTTATGACACCATAAACATGCTGCAGGTTTCCTGCCATAGTTTTCATTTCCAGTCCGATACATTAGTGGATAAATATCATTTTCACATGGATATACGTATACAGTAATCCGTCTTTTTCAACCTTCATTGCTTCCATAATTTCGCCGTCTTTATCGTGCCCATAATTTGCTTTATCAATACTTAGCATAGGCTATAGCCCGTCTTCATTGTGTTCAAACATCCACCATCTTGGTTTTATGGTATTCAATAAAACTCTGTCGTCCTTATTGCGCGTATAAACATTCGTCATCTTAATGTTTACAACCATTAAAAATCTTCAACGTATCCTGATCACTCACTATCGTCGTAGTGTCCATTATCACTAGGGTACGGATTTTTAGGTAGTTAAAATGTAATTTTAGGAGCCTAAAATAGGCTTAAAAGTGTAGGAAATAGTCTGTAAAGAATTGAAAAGAGACTCTATCAAAAAATAATGTTTTCTTTAAAAACATGTTCCAAATCATCAGGAATTCACTTCTAGAATTTAATAATTTTAAATGTTTATATACCGTTACCAACACTACTACTGAAAGTATAAGAAAAACAAATACAGTATCTAACTAGTTATATATAAACAAAACAATTAAACGTGAAAAATAAGTTTTAGACATAAATTCAGTACATCAACAAGTCAAATATAATCAATTTTTACCAAGCCGTGTCCGTTACTGTTCATAATTAGCGTCACAATAAAGTACTAATACTTTTTCTAAATTTTCAACTAAAAAGTAATGTCGTCTGTCACTCAACACAAATTTGTATGCTGAAAATGAACGCTCCACATCCGCTGAAGTAACAGGAGCGCAATTCAATTTTGACACTAGATGGACAGGAATGTTACATTGTAAATCCGTGTTCTTCCCTGCTAGGATATCTGAAGCAGCACGCAAGTCCTTCAGTCCTACATTTTTCTGCAGAACTTGCTCCAGTTTATCCCGTACTTTATTTCCAACAGAACCAGAAGACTTTCGGAATTTAAAATACAAATTTCGAATTAAGAATGGGTGTTTTGACCTATTAGAGATATAACATACCTAATAGGTCAGAATCGTCAAAGTAGGCATTTTTAGGTGCTATTAAAATACCAATTTTAGGCATAGTTTTATATGAAACGTGTACTTGTAAGTTTTTATGAACTTATCTTTTAAGGATCAAAATAGGTTTTTACCTAAAATCCGAAGTCTAATAATCACTATCATCATATGCTCCATCATCCAAATGTTCATGTTCATAATGATCCACCACCTTTATCGTGCCCATAATCGTCAACAGTTTTCATACATGTCGCCTCCTTCGTGTTTATAATCGTGCACACAATCAACTACAGCCTTCACTGTGTCCATAACAATTTATTCACCATCGTCCTTGTTCATAATCATCCTCTATCATGTGCCCGTAACGATTCACCATCTTCACAATGCCCTAATCGTCCACCGTTTTCATGAACACCTGTCGTCTTATTCGTGCTTATAATCATCCGACATGTTTATTGGCTCATATCGATCCTGTCTTTTTTCTGCCCAAGGCGGTCTGCGTTTTCAATCTGCACATAATCAGTAGCCCTTTCCTCGCCCGTAACTATTAGCAGTCTTCATTTTAACCTTAACCATCAATAATATCTTCTGTACTCATTATTGTAATTAAATTTGTTCACAGACGGACGCCCGCACTTCTGAAAAAATAAATCGGTCAGTAACAATGAATGTATAAACAAAACAAAATTCAAAATCATTGAAGATGAAGCTAATAAGAAAGGAAGCGTGAGGAATGTGGATGTCAATGGTTGATGTGTGACGCAATACATAATGTTGCCGGTTAATACGCGTTCAGAAAACATCAGTCAAATAGCTGTCACTTTATAGAATGAAACATACAACTTCACTTTAAGGATATAATTTTGAAATGGCACTTTTATGAGGTTGCTTTCTGAGCCACTGTACTATGAACATTTGGAAACGACGTTAATAATGTTTGCTGGTACCATTAAATGAAACACTGCATATTTGTTCAGACGTCAAACTATTCTGCGCCCTCTGCAATACTAGAAAAATATAAATTAACTTATTGAATGCAATTAGTGTGTGTTTTAATAATTTTTAGAATTTACTGCTACAGAAATTTCAATCGGTACAAGGGAAGATAATATTAAAATGGATTTGAGGGAGGTGGGATATAATGATTGAGCTTCCATAGAAAGTGATTTGTTTACATAAGTTTCTCGTCACGTGAAATTCTAAAATTTGATATTAATTAGCTACATACTTCGCCATTTCGTTGTGACTTCATTCATCGTGTTAATTTTTGTTTCAAAACGCTTTTTATATGTCATGTATAACAGCAATCTACCTAAGTATTCACTAATACTTTTCTTCAAGAAAGCATGGTGGTGCAATAATGATAAGAATCACGTAGGCCTACGTTCAATAAAAATCCCTCATTATAATTTTAATATCACCACACAAAATCTAAATTCAAAGGAAATAAGTAAAGGAACAACAATACGCTATTCATGAAAATGGCCTAACAAACAAACATAACTAAATACTACAATAATTCTTAAAGACTATTGCCATTTTTGCAGACTTCCTTATATATTAATTCATAACAAGCTACATGACAAAACAGTTCAAATCAGTCTTCAACACGAGGTTTGCGGGCCACATGCAGACCGTCATAGTTATTTTGTGGCTCTTCAAAATTTGAAAACACATACGGGTACGTTAACATATATAATAATAATAATAATAATAATAATAATAATAATAATAATAATAATAATGGTTTCATCGTCATGATCACAATAAATTTTACCATTTAAACTTTTTAGCCTGTGACGGTGAACTAAGAAAGAAGACAGTGATTCTTCCACTGATATCTAGGTCTTCCCTAGACTCAGTATTCTCTTCATGTATGATCATAAACATTATTAATGATTCTTGATAATTAATATAATTAGTCTACACGAATTATTTAGTGAATAAAAAAGTATTGTCTTCAATTATCTAGAAACCTCTTTTTAAGTAAAAAATATAAGTTACCTATTTCTCAACGTTCAGAATATCTTCCATAAAAATTCTGCGGTCCGCTAACATCTGGCTGATTTTAATTTCCTCTTTGTCTACAAAAGGTTGAAGACCGCAGGTTTAAACCGATGTGTGTAACAAGTGATGTAGTTTGTTCACTATAATAGTAGGATTAACCAGCTAACTGTGGGGTGTCATGCTCGCTTACGTCCGGTACTGGAACGTCCGGTATTTGCAACAGTGACCGACCGTGGTTTTTCTTAGTACAAAATGTCTGATATTACCTTACAATATTCACGATCACTTTCTTTCAGATCCTAACCCGTTCGCCGTTCTGTCCAATTCGATTAATGGGGACAGATTACAATTGGTACCTATATGACGCATCTTCAATAACCCAGTAAATTCACTAATTCGACAGTTTCATTTACCGCAAGAGAGCGAGAGAGCGAAGCAGATTCTGCTGATTGTATGGTCGGTCCAGGAATCAACCTCGCACAAGGATAGGAGACTTTGCATCTCTCGTTTCGGCCTGCTGACGCCACGGTTATGCAAAAGCATCTTCAGGCCGTCACAAAGAGGTCAAAGGATGCGCCGCTCGTTGGTATTTAGCAGGTGTTGACATTTCGTAGCGAGCGGTGATGTAACTGTGGCCCGCGGGACGAGTCGGTTGCCAAAGGGACAGGAATCTTTCTCCAATCCAGTCCAAAGGGACTCTTAATCATAATCATCACTTAGACCTACATCTTTACCGACTTCATCCTCATAATTTTAATGATCACAGCCATCATTATCACTACTATAACCATTTTCATTATCACCACAATTACCATACCTAATCATCTTCACCATTACACTATAGTAGGCCTACACGTCAACATGAGAACACCTGAATAAAGATATCTATGACTCGCTGCCTCAACTCCACGGGAAGCAAAAACTTAAGACCTGCATTAATTCAGCTCTAATAATGAGGGTTGACAACTTGATTCATGACTACAACTCACATTTTTTTTATAGTAAGCTTATTGTCTACTACACTTACCTCACATTCATAATACTGGTAACAGTCTAGACAAGTAATTTTTTTAGCATTTCATTGTTTATACAGATTTTATTCATTGCAGAATTTCTACCCAAAAAGAGCATAATTTCAATTTTTCCTCTATAAATAATTCTGTAAAGAAACTGATATACTATGATAAAATTACTCGTTCCACATTCCATACGCGTTGCAAGTGACATTACTGCTGAATAGGTATAAATAAGAAATTTCATCATATTAGACTCACATCACAGGATACACATTGACGACTTGTAGTGATGCTATACCTCAACCTCTCTACTGATATTAAATGGTAAAGCATTGTTACGTTTTGAATATGACTTATTTTTAATCGGATATTTAACGACGTTGTATCAACTACGCTGTATTCTAGCGTCAGTGGAACTGGTGATATAGAATCGGTATTTAGTGAGATGAGTCCGAGGATTCGCCTTGAGATTACCTGGTATTTGCCTTACAACTAGGAAAAACCGGGCAAAAATCCAAGCAAGTAATCGGTCTAAGCGAAATTGGAACTCTCAAGCGCAGCCTCGGGTCGCGAATCCAGTTCGTTACTCTGATACTACACCAGTGGCCGTGGTGGTTGTGACGATGATGGGATGATGGCTATAGTTATAATTTATATTGCAGTACTGGCCGAATTATAGCAGGGAAGACGGAAGCGTTATACTTATACACACAAATTACTCTTACACTAGGTGAGATCTAAAACGAAATTTCGTCGTGACGAAGAAATCAAATGCTTTTGCGGATAAAGTTATAGGCTATCCAATTACATTCGAAATTTGTTGTAACTGAAATTGTTTCGAGTTTGCTCCTTTCTTAACGCAGTATAAATTCCAGTATAACATATCTACTCTTCAGTAAGGTGTAAAAGCCACAATTTTTATTACTCCACAAAAAATTGGCTTATGAAAAGCAAAAGTTAATATCAAGATGGCCAAATTTCCACCTCAAACGCTTTTACATAGTAGGGGAACAACAATAGCCACATTTTATATAAGTATGAGAAGTATGCTTGAACTTCAAAATTTCTATCGTTTCAGAGCGCTGCAAACAAACGACGCCAGATGGCAACAGTTCAGAGCTATTCGGGCGGCCCCTCACGCCTGACAGCAACAAAACCCGCTCGCCTTCCCCAGCCCCGGCGACCAAGCCACCGGGAGGACGTTTCATCTCCTCCATCCTGGGAGGCGACGTCCCTTACAGAGGTCACATCCCGACCCGAGCGGAGCGCAAGGAGTATGCGCCTTCCCCTCCTCCGCCTCCACCCCCGCCGGCGCCGCCGCGCTGCCAGCAGGTTTCCGTAATCCAGCGCACGCCGAAACCGGCGCCGCCCCCGACTCCGGAACCCGAACAAGAGGCGCCGATAGACTACCACGTGCCCAAGAAACGTCCCGACGAACCTCGACGCCTCACCGTCACGGTTAAGAGCCTCCAGGCGCTGCGTCTGCCGCCCCTCGCGCGCCTCGGAAACGGTCAACCACGTGAGCGTGCCGCGGGACACAGTCGAGGCGGCAGTGGGGGCGGCGGGGGTCATCAAAACAGCGGCGGAGGATCGGGATCCATGTCACAAGGCTCATATGGCGGGGGCGGCGGATTGTCTGGGAGCGGTGGCGGTCTGTTGGGAGGTGGGGGAGGTCCTGGAGGTGGGGGCTCCATGAATCCTGGAGGAGGAGGAGGCGGCAGAGGTGGTGGCAACAATTACGGGCCTAATAGTCCGCCAACAGGATCTCTGCCGCCGTTCTACGAGTCTCTGAAAGGCGGAGGGCTTAACGGCAGTAGCGGTTTTAGCAATGGTCAGCAATACGGGGGTGTTGGTGGTGGGGGTTCGGGCAGCTACGGCATGATGCAGCTGCCAATGGACTGTGACACTGGACAGGGACAAGAGGGAGGGGGTGGGGGTGGTTTAGGCGGCTACCCGGGGGCCTCCAAGCAGTATTCGCTGCTTCAAAACGTGGGCGCATCTTACGGCCTCATAACTGTCAAAGACGACGAAGACGATGCTATCCTGGGCAGCTACGGCGGACCGGGACAGCAGTACGGCGAAGACTCTATGCTGGTGGACATGGCGACAGGAACTGTAGTGGATCCCCTGCAGTTCACGGCCACGTTGACCTTCTCGAGTCCCGCAGACCACACTGCTCTGCTGGAGAGTCTCAGCGACGAACTGTTCCTGCAGCGAGTGAGCTCGTCGCCCGACAATCTGCTGCCGTCGGAGCCTCCCATTCCGGGGCCCGTCGAGCCCGCCGTGGATCCGTTCCCCGAGCACAGCACCGCGCTGCAGCGCTATAGCGACACTTCGCGCAATTTTGCGGCGCCCACGCACTTCACAAAGAACGCCCTGTTCAGCGACGGCAACGGCGCCCAGACCAGCAGCTCCTTCCACAACCTGCCCAAGGAGCGCCCCGAACTCGCCCTGCACATCTCTTCGTCGAGTGCCCAGCAGGAACCCATGCAGCAGCTGCAGGTGAGTTTCTCAAACTTTTTGAAACCGAGGATAACTTTACATGATGTAAATTCTGAAGACAACCATAGTTAAATGAGATTCTATACGCCTACAATACTGTATTAAATCAATATTTATGAGCTACCGATTTTCTTAAAATAGTGAACCATGTGACATCACCAGGAAATAAAAATACTTACTATTAAATTTGGATAAATTTCAGTCAGTCTTCCATATCGTGATAATTTTGAACCTATACTAAATAATTAAAAATGAAGAAATTCTTTAGTCATATGGTTAGCATAGGACACAAAATAGGTCCTTTGGAAAATAAGAGAAATTTGCATTTCCTTACCAAGAGTGGAACTGAAGAAATCCACGATATCAGTCTCAACAGAAGCAATTATCTCAAGGCCTGATCTCTGAAATTTCGTAATATTGCCAGCAGCCTATTTATTGTGCTGCTAGCTTCTAGTTTTTTAATGAAAAAAGTACCCACATGTTCTGTGTGTGAATAATGTAAGATTCTATGGTGGTTTTCTTGAAATTCTGTTTGTTTCCCTATATTCTTGGATTGGCATTACAAGACTCAGATCTGGGACGGATTCATTTACTTACGTTTACATGGTTCATTTTACGCACTATGCCCATATACAGTACAACGATTGGCTCGCCCGTGGTCGAATGATTATCCTCTATGCCTTTTCCACCGTGGCGATCCGGGTTGAGCCTCATCTGGATTATGAAGGAATTTGTAGTGGACAAAGTGGGCGCTGATGGGTTTTCTCGGATTTCTCCCGTCCTCCCTATCATTCAACCAATATTCCACAAACACCCTTATTCTATGGTTACTCTATGAGGTCTGAGCCAGTCCTTCAGAACAAATAAAAATAGCTGAAAGGTGGCTATACACATGTGTTTAGACCATTACAGCCTGTTTTTTACTATTGCAGATGATGAATGAAATAAGGGGGTGGAGTGTGTTGGTGAAATGAAAGAGGAAAGCGGGAGTACCCCGAGAAAAACTCAAGATCTGTTTCATACGCCATAAATTCAGTTACGATCGAACCCGGACCGTCTGGATGGAATACCAGCGCACTAGTGTTGAGACAAAGAAGCGGCTAAACTGTATTCTACATAGGAAATAAACTTAGACTTTGCTTCATCCACGTCTGTCGGTGGAGTCATGTTTCATGATGGAAATTTTGCAGATCGAGATTTATTAATGAGCTTATTCCATCTCTTTCCTCAAATCCTATTATGCAGCGTAACAGTTTGTTCAAATTAACGCATGGATAAATGTCTGTTGTGCTGTTTAAAGCCTTGATTTTCCTGAATCGACGCATGGGACGTGCGAGGTGCGAGGCCCGCCTCCCACAAATCCGGACTACACGAGAGATAGTGAGTGGTTTCTATAGGTGCGAGGTACGCAGTTACAGAAACCACTCACTCTCGTGTAGTCCGGATTTGTGCGGGCCTCGCAACTCGCACTCGCACGTCGTATGCGTCGGTTTAGAAAAACCAAGGCTTTAAATAGCAACACGGCAAAGTGCCGGTACCAACTCCGTTACTCTCATTGTGTGTCCTTTATAGAAGATCTATAATGCTAATTCTTTAATAATGGGTTACGCAATGACCAAGACACACAACTGTTTTAACATGGAGTACGAGCAAATCTCGATTAAGCTTGTAAACCTTTCTCTGGATAGATCATTGATTTCATTGGAGTCGTATGTAGTACCACAGTATAGTACTGCTCTGCAAGAAAATGCTCCTTCATTGCTCATCGGCCTTTAAATTTCTGCTTCATTCTTCGCCTGACACAAATGGGATAATGCGGATTAAGCAGGTACAGAACCCCAGAACAGTGGTTAACTTCATTTATCATTCATCCATTGTTATTATGAGCCTTGTTTGAAGTTATAAACTGAAAGACATTAGAGGATGGATGCAGACAACCTAGGAATACACACGAGTTTAGAAATAGCGATTGTATTACTAGTTCCTGCATAAAATTCTTAAATATTTCTAATAAGATAGCCCCGGATTTTAATGGTCGAAAAGTTAAAAATGAGATGATTATTTCTCATTTGTTATGTCTAAGAATATGTGATATAAGTCCCTCGTTTAGAATGCTTTGGAATTCAGAGACATTTTGCTTAATATAAGGTATACTATTTCAAATGGAAGGGGTGGTTATCTGTGCGCGCCCCTCAGGTTTTGTTTCCTCCGGGTAGTTTACTATAGCTAACCTTCGTTTTGTTTGAAAAGAATTAGTGAAGAGATTTCAGAGGCAATGTTCACCAGACCGTAGCAAAGTACTCAGTGTCAATGAGGATTCTACCTGAGGGATTACAAAAGAAATAATATGTAACTTTAAGATGTTAAAATCATGTCATTAAACATGTTGAGATTCAAATTCTATACTTTTGTTCAGCGATTTGGCCCTCAGCACACTCTTTTTCTGTTTCCTTCTCGGAACATACTCTTCTACAATGGGCGCACATGAAAATTAACAGCATTGTTGTGTTATCGTGCAGAAAAGAGTACTCAGAGAGAAAAATTTAGCTTACAGTCGCGCTGCACACGTCCTCTAGCGTCAACTGGCTCATGGGTGGATAAGTTTTTTCATGTGGAGTTCTTGAAACGTAGCTAGCTAGGAACATAGAAATACTGGAGGGTCAGAAATAGGAAGAGTTAGAGGGAAAGTGTGTGTACAAAATAATTAACACCTAAACAGAATGAAACCTCTTTCCTCTACCTTACGTTACGTATTTGCTATCAAACATCTACAATCATCACGTAGCAGAAATAGTCATGCACGTTCATGGGGTTACAGTCACACGAAAAGAAAAGCTTGTAACTAAATTGAAAGAGCTGTACCAAAATAAATGCCGTAGAACAGTAGTTTCACAACCTCTTGAATGTCACAGACCCCTTAAAGTTCATTACTTCATTCTGGCGGACCTTCCCCCCCCCCCCAAATGTTTTGCAAAATTTAGGTCCATAAACATGTTCTACTTATTACATATTTGCATAGTGTAATGAATTAAGCTTCCTTAATAAATTGATAGCGATATTAAATTTTAATTTTACCTTTCGAATATAAACTAAAAATACATAAATACAAAGATATTTTATGCTTTTCTGTCAAAAATGAAATTAGTTTTGACTTACCACAACATTGTCAAACGGATAGTTGATATCGCCTTTTAGCCGTCAGTTTTGCGAAGTCTGGCTCAATTGCAGATACTGTTAAGTCGCAAGTTTAGCTCAACATTAAATTTATTTCTGTATTTGTTATTCAAGAAGGTGAAAGCAGAAAATGTGCACTGGACACATTATGTTGATGCAAATGACATTCAAGTGTAGTAGTGTAATTCAGAAAACATTGGGATACATGGTTGTGCATGCAACCCAAGACTGCAACACGTCTTTGTAGGAAACACGATTTTTAAGCTAGAATCAGAAGATCATTTTATTCTAACAGGTTCTCTTCTTCTTTGACGGACATGTTATTTTTTGTCACCAAGTTAGAGTTTCCTCAAGATGTTCTTTACATTTCAAATGATAACTGATAAGAGTTCATCATTTGTTGCTAGAAAATCACTGGAAGTGGGAAATTAATCAAATTCTCGATTGACAACTAGCATGATAAGTTTAGTGTCCTTATCGTTACTTCAATTTTATCCTGAATGGTAAACATTGTTGAAGTTGGAACCTCAAAATTGGTAGTCAGAGAATTAAAAAAACACATATATCGGATTAATAGTAAAGACTTGCAAGCCAAGAGAAATCCCGATTTCATCCCTGTTAAATTCTGTGTCTCAGAAGTCTGACACAAGGAAAAAAATATTCCAACAAGCCGAGAAAAATCATTTATGTGTAACCTTTATGACAATCCATTGAAACAATAGAGGCTAATTAAAAATTATAGCGATTTTTATCAATTTAACGACGCTGTATCAACTGCACTCTTATCTAGCGTATGTGGAATTGGTGATAACGGCATGAGCCACAGGATTCGCCATAGGATTACCCGACATTCTCTTTATAATTGGGAATAACGGGGGGGGGTTAAAGTCCAACCAAGTATACAGGACAAGCGAGATTAGAATTCTCGCCCGAGAGCATCCCGGAAGGGTTCATCTTGTTATTCCTGAGCTACACATTCGGTAGCTTAATATGATCTTTGTGGAGCGCACTTTAAAGATAATTAATCAGTGCTATTAAGTATCTTTATATTATCGTCAAGATTGTCGTCATGCGTTATATGGCTCATTTCGGTATGATGAAGGTTAAGTTAAAACTGTTCAATGCAGCGTTCTGTAATTTTCTGTTTAACTCCTCCTTTTCTATCTCCTTACACTCCAATGCGGTGTAGGGGGAAGGGATACGTAGCCATGGACGAACGCACGCCAGTCACACATTGCAGGCTTTCCTTTTCTTGTTCTTATAACAAATACCTACTGTCTTTCTCCGACGAGTTTAGCGCTGAGACCTGAGGTATTCTTGCCATCGGTGCGGGGGGAATGCAGATAGATTCTTTTATTACTACAGCCAAGCCGAGCCGAGCGGAGTGGGAAGTATTAATCGTCCAAAAATATGCAGTCTTTAGTTTGTAGTAGTGTGTGACTGTGTGCGCGTGTTAGGTATTCTATACCAGTGAAATGTTTTCAGTATGATTGTACTTCCTTCCAGACTGCCGCTGTCACTGTTCCCTCCCACTCCAGTACCGCGCTAAACTAGTCGGAACCGCATTTCTCTCAGCACTAAACTCCTCAGAGGTTGACAGTAGTCCAACGGACGGAACATAAATCTCTTACATTGCTCACGCTGGAAATCGAACCATGTACAGCTTGGTTGAGAAGCGAACACGCTATCCACATAAGCACAACGGCGGACTCCTTGGAATGAATATCTATCCGTTTAATTAGAGTTAGGATAGGAGTGATAGGCCTAAACGTGAGGTTTACGGACAATTTAGCGATGTTCGGTGGAGCGAGTTTATATACGATAGATTTCCACTGAAGAAACTCTTAATCACATTCAAATATAAAATTTGAATTAAATTCCATTTAGAGATTAAGAGAAATAAATTGGTGATATGCCCAGGCTATTCGGAGGGAATATGGATCTAATGGCTTTCTGCTGTAGAAACTCAAATTATATTTGAATTTTAAGATTTCAGTTGAGTTGCAGTTCAAAATTACATTTCCTAGAAGCAAGTCTTGTTCTTAGAACTGTAGCCTACTTGATAATGAATAGAAAGTAAAGGTGTCGCCATTGTTTAAATTTAGAGGTTAAAGAATGTCAACCTTAAGTTTGTACGGATCATTAATAGTAAGTACAGTTATTCTTTTGTATTACTAAACCACCTGAAAACTTTTAGGTATGTAAAGGATGGATGGTCAAGCTACTTGTTGCAACTGGCAGATAATAACATCAACTCAAGCACGAAAGTCCCACTATAGTGGAATTGGAATTGACATTAATTTCAATTGGTAACAGGATAGGGATCCAGAATCAATCAAGTGCAGGTAACATCCCACAAGTCAAAAAATACGTTAGATTGACAAGCGCGTGTGTGATACCAGGAAATAGGAGGAGAGAAGAAAGACACGCAATAAAAATAAAGTATACCTCAAAGAAACTAAAATATTGACTTTAGAGAGAGTGTTCAGAATAATATTTTAATCTTCAAAAAGAAAGGTACTGAAACTGGTGCGAAAATGTCCATTTATTATTTAGGCCTATATTAACAGCACCAGTTTCTGATATTTACAAAGTCCATGACATATTGCTTCAATATGGATCCGGAGCTGCGCTCGAGCACGAGTTCGATTTCCATTTGGTCTGATTACCGGCTGTTTCTTTTAGAGATTTCCCCAACGTTAAGGCGAATGTCAGGTAATACTATGACGAATCCCCGACCACATCTCACCAAATATGATCTCGCTATCACTAATTCTATCTAAGCTGAATAACCTAGTAGTCGATACAGCGTCGTTAAATAACGAACTACGGTAGAAACTGTTTAAATACGTATCGCGTAATCGCATAATACGGTGTGCCATGTATTTGAAAAAATGTTGGTAATGTAAAATTTCGTAATCGTTACTCAAATATAAACAAACCGAATATAAAATAAGGAACAAAAAAAACTATCCTACAGAAAATAAAATAATTGTATATACCATATGTGTCCCGCGCTTAATATTCATCCGTCGCGGCATCAACGCTGCGCAGTGTTTGGCGAGGAAGAAAGGGGTTGAAGAGAAGTCATATGGATCCCCGTGAGTAGAATTCGCTCTTGGTGCTCAGCCCTGGGCTATGCATGTTCGCAATGATCTAGATGTCAATTAGGGCTTATATTACAACGCTGTATCAACATCTTAGGTTATTTAAAGTCTGAATGAAATGAAGGTAATAATGCCAGTGGAATGAGTCCCGAGTCCAGCACCGAAAGTTACCCAGCATTTGCTTGTATTGGGTTGAGGGAAAACTCCGGAAAAAACCTCAACCAGGTAACTTGCCCCGACCGGAATTCAAACCCGGGGCACCTGGTTTTGCGATCAGACGCGCTAACCGTTACTCCACAAGTGTAGACGAGATGGCAATGTGATTGGTCGAGAATTAGGATTCTATCTTCTGCGATTTAAAACATACAGGGACTATCCAAAATATCCGAGAATTTGCTCATGAAACACTAATACTTGATTTAAGTGCTAATTTTCACCATCACCTTCAAAATAGTCACTTGGGACTTGTGTCCCATTTTTGGAAGCACTCGTTGAAGTCTGCCGGCGCAACGAAAGCGCGTTCAGCACCTTCTGCGATTCCTTTGAATCTCTTCAAGAGAATCGGAAGGCCGTCCTTTCAGCTTTAGTTTCATTTCTGGGAAAAGGTAGGAATCACAGAGCCCAGGTCAGACAAGTAGTAAGAGGGGGGCAGTGGTCATGTTATTTTCTTTTTCCCGAAGTTTCTCAGAACGAGCGATGTGTACGTAGCGCATTGTTACGGTCCAGTCTGTTCTTTCATATCTCAGGCCGTTTGCCCCTCACATTTCCCTACATGTGTCTCAAAACGTCTGTAGCGTTTTTGCTCCTTAACATCAAACATTTCAAGAATCATAGAAACACAAGAATACTGTGTAAATAACACAGCTAAACACCGAAACACGTGCACCTATAAAGACGCCAGTAGCAGGTTTGTACTGTAGTTAGATAGGTCTACACCAAGACACATCTAGCGGGGCAGGTTCTTACCACTACCAGTTTGCATAAAAGAGGAAATCAATAAGTTTTCGGACTGCCCTGAATGAAGGCAACACACAGGACATAGGGAATGACAAGTTGTCTAGAACCAGGGAAACGCCTTGAATTCTATACTAAATGCATCATTTAAAAGGTAGAGAAGAAGACTAGCCGTAAGGCGTATATGGAGAGTTTCCAGGAAAAATCGCAATAGGTCTATGACATGTTCGCAAAAAATCACATGTAGAAGCTCAGTTCATAAAGGCAATCTGACGCTGTTTGATAGACTGACTCAATAGGCATGGAAACAATGATCTTCAGTGACACGCACATATATGTTTAACGGTACAATAAATACAAGTACAGTTCGGAAATATATTGATTGTATCTTATTGAGTAGCACTTCGTAAGGTGCAAGAATTATAATGGGTGTTTTGTTTTAAAGACAAGTGTTTAATATCACGCGGCAAAAACTTGTTCTTGTTCCTGGGGACAATGTTACAAGGTTCGAAGCATAGGTACATCGAAGAAGGAATCGAGATTTCACTGTAAGTTAAATTCACGGTAACGAACCCGGCATATAGTTTCCCCGGCAAAGGCGCACAGCTTTACGAGGTTGGGGTGCAGCCGGGCAATAAGACTCCACATAAAAAGAACATTTTAAAATATAATCGACGCATTGCTTATTACATCATAATATTTAATAATGACATTGGTTCGCTCACCACCAGGTGCAGGTACAGATGCAGCAGTCCCAGCACCAGCAACAGCACCAGCAGGCACTGCTTTCGCCGGGACTCAACTTCGCAGACCTGGACTCCCCTACAATGTCACTGCCGTCTCCCGGCTGTAGCCTGGATGGCACGACGGGTTCCCTGTCGCCTCCGGCCAGCGTAGGAGCTCGCCGCGATTCTGGAGGAGCTTCTTCCAGCGCAACTGATATTGCCAGCATTCCTTCGCTGCAGGTCCGAGTAAACATCCTGCAACAAAGGGTGAGTTGCTATCAGGCTGAGCAGGTCCATCTTAATATTCTGGAACGGAGAGTTCAGCTGCAATGTCCCAGGCCGCACTTGTAAAAACTAGGGGAACCACAAAAAGCCTTAGCTTCGGACCTTCTGAGTGCGAATCCAGTACTCTACTATACCTCGTATTTTTATAACGAATTTGATATTTTCGTTTTCGGGTGGCATTCGGACTTTACTGTACATATAACAATGAAGAAAAAGAAATTACTCTGTGTGGAACTAGTGTTTAGATAACTTTTTATGACGAGAGATGAAAGAAGAAATACATTCGATGTCCAAACGGTGAAATGTGACCACGATAAGATTGTGGGCACCTCTGATAAAAGGATAGCAACATGTCCATTATAAATCTCAGATTTCTAGTTCAACGTAAATGCAGTTACTGTAATTATGTATCAAATAACTACAGGGTGTCCAACAAGTCCCGCATCACAGGCTAAATCATAAAATATGTTCAATATGACTCCCTCAGATTTGCAAATATGTCTGGAGGCGGAGCTTCATGTTATTTGCAACGCGGTGAAGCAAGTCGGCTACAATTTTCCTCGATCCTTGTTCGTAGATGTTGCAGGTCACGAGTCTTCACGTCATATACTTTTTTCTTAAAGATAATTCCAGAAAACAAAGTCATATGGATTTAGGTGAGACACCTGAGAGCTCTCTCTCTCTCTCTCTCTCTCTCTCTCTCTCTCCTCTCTCTCTCTCTCTCTGTCTCTTCTGCGACCTATCCATCAATGAGGGAAGTCATAGAGCATATTCCGAATCTCAGCGCTGAGCAATCTGATGGCATCACGGTGTTCCGAATTTCAACGATGACGTCACTGATGCTCCACCGGTATCGCACCGGTTCCATCAGCTTGCAAAGGTGGTGGCAGTCTCCATCAGCCGCCATCAGTGAATCTGATTGGTTCTTGTATAGGGCGGGAATTAGCAGACGAATGACATCGTGCACTGTTGTGTCATGACGGTGTGTTTTGCTTTTGTTCTGCTGTATTGTTTGTAATGAGCACAACGTAAAAACAATATGTTAATGGCTTATGAGCGAACATATCAACGGACCAGTTATTACTACTAGTTCAAGAGATAAATTGTTTATGCTCTCTTTTCTTTGAAAGAGATGACAGTACGGAAATTTCGCAAAATCTTGCTAGCGTAGCAGAGGCAACAACTTGTACAGTCGCCATGATAGCCATCGAACCTTCCAGCAGTTTTGTTCCTATTTCGCTGCAGCGTGACGTCATTGTTGTCCACCGGTCCGGTGAGATTCGGAATACGCTGGTAGTCAAGCTAATTTCGCAGAGATGTGACATAAGATGATACCGGAATTGGATCTGCTAGGCGAAAGACAAGAATGGTTCATGCAGGATGGTGCTCCATCACATATCACACCTGTACGGAATTGGCTCGACAACTTCCCCGAACGGTGGATAGTCGAAATCACCGCGGACATGCTACACCGCGTTGTAAATAACATGAAATTCCGCCTGCAGACATGTTTGGAAATCGAGGTCATATTGAACATATTTTATGATTTAACCTATGATACGGAACTTGTCGGACACCCTGAACATACCAATTAAAGTGTATATAACTTCTGAAGTGCTGAGCTTTGGAAAGTAAGTAGTTTCATTAATACATTTTAAATGTATTTCAATTTTGATTAAATGACTTTAATTTCAAGGGCCTACTTTACAGTAGAAACAAAAAACGTTTGTGAACACGTTTGATAAAAAATTGCGAATATGTCTGAAATATATTAAAAATATAGGTACACCGGCGTTCAAATATATCTGACCTACAACTTTCTGATCGTGTAAGCGAACTTTCTAACTTCAGACCCAAACATATAACAAATTGACAAACTGTGAAATAGCTCCACTAGTTCTCAATAGGTGACACTATTATTGGGATGGGTAAAAAATTGTTCGGCGGCAAAATGCTGATACAGAATAAGTACCGGTATACATTACTCTCATAATTGATAGTATTAATAGTTTACCGCTAAACCTAGTGCTGTTTACAATCATTAGAGGAGGATGAAATTTTGAATTCTATAATACTAGTATATGTGCTATTGGCGACACTGAATGTTATCTTCGTCATCTATTCACAGAAGTAGTAACAAAAAAAGCCACACTTACACGAACAAATTATCGATCATTATTGAATAGTAGGGGTCAGATATCTTTGAACACTAGTTTACACTTCGTTGTTTATGTCAGGACATTCGTGCATTAGGCTATTGCTATGGACAATTTTTTAATTACATATTAGTAAGTATTTCATATAGTTAATAACTAAAAGTATGAGCAAGATATTTCAAATCCAATATTTAAATCAATCACACAGAATAGATTTTTTTCCTTCTTTTAGACTTCGTTTTGTAGGCCTGCTCTGACCTCACTTACCCTTTGGCTTGCAGTAGTGTACTTTTTTAGATACTGTATGTCATTTTTTTATTTCATTATACTTATTTACTGGCACTTAGATTTTGCAGCTATTGAAAGTCAGCAGTAGTAAGTAGCGTTTTATTCACAACGCTTTCAACTGCAAAGGTTATTCAACATCGAAATTCAACGTGGAAGAGAAATGGCCGACAAATTTTGCCAGGGATAAAGTTCTTTTACATGTCGTAAATGTACGAAACGGGACACACAACTTTACTTCCCTACAGGAGAAAGCCATGTTAAGAACTTTATCACCTTCTAAAATCCTTCGCTTTGGGCCAGATTTGAAGATTAGCATGGTAACGGCTAGGCCACTGAGGACAACTATAAGTCAGTACAGCTGTGATTTTTTTTGGCGTCTTATGGGCAATATTATTTAACTTGTTCTTAGGCTCTTTGGAGCCTATGCAATTTATCATTTATTTAATTCTATTCATTATGACTGATATTATGAGCTATATTTCGATCGAATTTGACACGCCAATAGAATTTGTCGCATATATATTTATCCAATTATAATCTCGATCGTTGCAAGTGATATGCATTATCAAATACAAAGACAGTTATTTGTTCAGGAAGGAGTCTGACATTCCATCGCCATGTTGTCACTATGTATGGTCGTGCTAGTTTGCCTTGCTTGGTGCCAAGTCAGGAAGTATAGCAGTTATTAAGTCTACCTCCTCGCGGGGCACCTTCTTCAAAGACCTTGGTGACTCGCCCCTCCCTGGTTGTTGCGATGTAGTGGCAATGTCCTGATTTTACAATGTACATTGTGCACCGCTATATCAACTGACTGCTATATAATGTAATTAACTTCACGGAAGATAAAGAGGAAATTATTTAACAAGAAATTAATTTTAACAACGACTTTTCTATAAAAAAAAATGTTGTTACTTTGGCACCATAAAGTTACGAAACACTGGAAACTTAAATTTGCTAGCTTTCTCATTTTTGGCGGGAAACACTTTTTATTTTACTTTGAACCCACCACTGTGGATTTAGCTATTTTTGGAATGACAAAATGTAATTATGCCTAAAATGTCAAACTATTATCCTTTATTAACTACTTAATTATGATTTCAAGTCAAAAAAAATGGATAATACAAAATTGTTCAATAGTACAAGTAAATAAATTTAAGAAAAAATAAATACAGATTTATTTCTTTAAAACTCGCACAAAATCTGCATATGTGGATGTAGCTGACTCTGCACTTAACCGGGACTTCAACCTTCAATTTAAACGGAATGATATTAATTTTTGCAATTCAATTCTTCACAGATCTATAGATAAACTTACAGAAATGGCAAATACAGCATTAACTCAATTGGAAAAAAAAAATGTGTATGTAGCTGACTTTGACACTAGACGACTCATTTATGTAACAATGGCGGGGAACTTAAGTATTCAGAGAAAACATTCTTTGTACTCTCTTTCATTACCGTACATCTCGTAGGATCATTAAGAGATCGCTGCTTCACTAGATGTTATGGTTCAGGGACTAACTTGACAGACCGAGGAACAGCTAGCCGATAATTTTGCCAGATATGGTTAACTTCGTGGCAAGTACTTTAGTTTTACTTTTACGTCCCTTCCAAAGAAAGTTACGCTAGATGATTTTTATCGTAGCTTATGAATCCATTTTCTTGCGTTTTCCCTCACTATTATCATCATTCCATAAATACGCAGATGCGAGATCCAGAGCCAGGCCTCCAGAATAAAATAATAAAAAATAGCTGAAAGTTGTGCATATTATTAGTTTTTAATAAAGACTACTTATTATAAATTCATAGTCGACGACTGGATATAATAATAATAATAATAATAATAATAATAATAATAATAATAATAATAATAATAATAATAATAATATGAATAGCAATATAATATTATTGAATCGCAATATAATAATAATAATAATAATAATATCCGATGGAATTCAACTTACAAGGGAAGTACTCGAGTTGTCAGAAAGAAACATTGGATATTTCTACATCATTAGGAAGAGTAGTTATCGAATCTAAAAAGAAACATCTGATTTTCCAGTGCGTTTAAGCAGAGGCGACCTTTAAACTAATCATATTATGTACGAAATGAATCGCAATACAGTTATATAATTTACGTTAATGCGTTCGACATAGGATTCCAAACATGACAAAGGTGATCATTTGTAACAGTTATCAAAGTACACTTCACCGTACGTAAACATTTTTTACTAACGGCGGGTACTTAATTGTTCGTCACTCACCAATATTAAGCCAGGTGAATACTCCAATTTACCGACAGAGTCGTTGCCCAGGGTACGTACGTCATGGGAGACTGGTCTACGCAACACCTGCACTCTGGGCCAAATTTGAATGTCAGACTCGTGAATCGGATGACTCAGATTTACCGCATTTTCAAAGTCCGAGAATACCAAATAGAGCAACTTGTTCAACAAATCTCCTCTATTGCCACCTCGTACGAGTTGCTTTTCCCAGCGATGGATTTGTCTCAAGCCACTTACCATATTTGAATCGAGCTTGAATTTTTTGTCATCTTTTATTTTAGACCTTCCATCTTTTTTCCTGGGAGAAAAAGCAACCTTTCCTTTCATCTCATCAGTAATGGCGACAATTTATCGAGCTTTCTTTTTCGACGAGGCCACCACATATTCTGATTACGAGATTTGCCTTCGTCTTCAACAGATTTGCCTTATTGTGGAGATTCGCCTTCTTCTGCAACAGACTTGGCTGATTGTGAATACGATCTTTTATTTGTTTCTTTCTCGTTGTCTTCGTCGAATAGCTTTCCACTCGGCAGTATTCGTTCTTTAAACCAGGCATGAGGCCAGAGGACTATAATCGTCAAACAAGTTCGACTATCGATTCGGTTTGCTAGAATGTGTTCATTTCGAGTCACCGGCACGAATTCGATGTTTCTGGTTCTTTGGAGCATTTTCTGGACGGTAATACTTCGCGTGACCTAACGTCTCACTATTGTCACAACTATACAGCATAATTGTACACAAAACTTGTCCGAAGTGCAAATATGATTTCAGAATAAAGGCAGCAAAAAATTAGATGTTTCTTTCTAGATTCGATAACTACGTCATTAGCTCTTGCTAATGATGTAGAAATATCCAATATTTCTTAATGACAACTCGAGTACTTCTCTTGTTAAGATATTTGTTCTAGAACTCCATCCTCGGTTGGAATCATATTCTCGTACTTTAAGTCCAGAAGCATTACGGCAACCACTGGACCATCAAAACCGATTGCTAACCCATTACCCGCAGCCTTTCGTTTAGTGCAAAAGTTGTTCGTCCTACTCATTTCGCTTTTCTTTTGTACACATATTCAATTATCACATAAATGCAGAAGCCCTGTGCGGCGCTCATAACTGATATAGGTTGCATTTCAGGTAAGTTCAGAGGATTATTACTTCCCCTTCAACAGAACTAAAACTGAAATGTTTGCGTGTTGACAGTTGGGTTTGCCAGGCGACGTGGCCCTCGAGTTTGTCAACGGAGGCCACGGGATCAAGAATCCACTGGCGAGTCACGAGACTCTTCCTCGTGGGGGCAGCAGTAGCAGCGGCGTGGCCGTGGAGACTGACACCAAGCCCAATATCACGGCACAGCAGAGTGCGAACCCCGACGATCCGGCCAGATTCGCCTGCAGGATGTGCTCCAAGTCCTTCAGCCTGCAGCGCCTGTTGAACCGGCACATGAAGTGCCACAGCGACATAAAGCGCTATCTGTGCACCTTCTGCGGCAAGGGCTTCAACGACACCTTCGACCTCAAGCGACACACACGCACACACACAGGTGAGTCGTGACTTCGCGGTGGTTCAGTTGTGGAAAGATAAAGCAGAAGAACACGGTGCAAGAAGAATGAAGGATCGAGTAGCAGGATATGAGGAGTTATGACTAGGAGACAATGAATTATAGTCAAAAATCAGAGAACTGGAACTGGTTGGACTGGGGCTGAATAGTAGGTATGTGATTCTGACCGGAACTGGAAGAGGTATAGTTTGGACTGGAGCTAGAGGGATGGTTTGACTGGGACTAAAGGAGACATGTTTTGTACTGGAATTAGCGGGAATATGGTTTGGATTGGGACTAAATGGGATGCGGTTTGGGCTGGTATTAGAGCGAATATGGTTTGGACTGCGACTAAAGGGATGCGGTTTGAATTAGAACTAGATGGCATGTGGTTTGGACTGCGACTAGAGGGGATATGGTTTGAATTGTAACTGGGGAGAGGCTGTACGGGTAGTTTGAAGTGCGGCTAGAGTGGATGTGGTTTGAACTGTAACTTAGAGGAGACATAATTTGGATTAGGACTAGACGGGGCGTGGATTTGATTAGGATTAATGGAGATGTGACCTAGATTTAGACTAAAGGGAAAGTGATTTTGACTTTAAATCAAAATTACCAAATCAAACTCCCAAAAATTTACAAACCTTATTACTGCGAACGAATAATGAATTAAATAATCATCAAGACAAAAATAACTAAACCACGCAAAAACTTACGACTAGGAACTAGTACTAGAAAGCCTGTATTACTAGAAGCGATGTGGTTTCGGACTAGTACGAGATGAGATGTGTTTGGGCTAAGCTAGAAGAGATACGACTTTCATTGGGATTTGAGGAAATTTGATTTGGACAAAAGCTATAAGTATTATTATTCGGATTTAAAAACTAGAGGGGGTGTGGCTTGGACTTAGTCTAAACCTAGAGAGAGAGGAAGTGGTTTGGAATAAGGCGAAACATGTTATGTTTTGGATTGAAATTAGAAGGGATGTGATTTGGAGGAAATAAAGAAGATTTTTGTTTAGATTAGGATTATAAGCCAGGTCTTCTGCTAATTATTATTTTTTAAATAGGTTTGAACAAAAGAATAATATTACAGGTTTAAGATATCATTGTCTGCAATTTGATGTGTGGTAATTTCACTGCTTTATTGAAATCGAAAGAAGACGAAGAAGAAGATCCTCAGTTTGACATTTCCAATTATTGTGTCACAGGTGTGAGGCCTTACAAGTGTAACCTTTGCGAGAAGTCATTCACACAGCGATGCTCACTGGAGTCACATTGCCTGAAGGTGCACGGCGTTCAGCACCAATATGCCTATAAGGAGCGCCGCACCAAGGTAAGCATTACAGAGAGGGTGTTGTCTCAATAAACCAATTTGGTATGTTTTATCATTACACTTAAGAAATTAATTATTTAAAATTTTGTAGACGCAAAATCGTTTCGTACTGGTATCTCATACAAAGTAAGTTAACAATTTTTTTTTTTACAAAAATCTGTTCTGGCTTTAATAGAAAAGTTAAGTCTTTATGATGCATTCATGCTACTACCACAGTCTACTATATACAGTCACGAAGCTTGAGTTTTGAGGGTGCTAGAAACAATAGACTGTGACGGTACTATTTTGCATTGCCTGTAATGAGGCGATATTAGCGATCCTAGTGGTGAGCAACTATCTAATGTTTGCATATTTACTACGTATATACGCGACTGTATACACTAGACTGTGCTACTATCTATTTCTGAGGCAGAAAACAGCAGAAAGTGGTAGAAATATAAAAATGTTATATTTTAATGCTTAATAATAATAATAATAATAATAATAATAATAATAATAATAATAATAATAATAGTAATAATAATAATAATAATAATAATAATGTTAATAAAAGTAACAACGAATTAAAACCACCAGTGTACCACCTTAGACAAAAAAAATGACTGGCAACCATATTCTAAGTCCCTTCAGGAGACTTCGGTTGTTTCCGCGAGAGCTTAGGTTTACACGTGAAGGAATTTCTTACGCACGACTCTGCTCTGTTTTTCCTTTATTCTGTTTGTTTCCTTTCCTGTCTGTATACAGATCAAGAGTTATAACTAATCTATAACAAAGATACATTCAAGGAGTACATTACGTGCAAAGTAAACACCCTTTCTCTAGTCGTGTGAATCAGGGCTGCCCGAAGTGAACTTGGACAAATTCAAGCTACACAAGATCGGTCATTTCTTGTGTCTAGGGCTGTACAAAATATAACACAAGTCATCTATAAACAGCTTGTACTAAGTTCTTGAAGTGATCGTCAGTGAACACAAACTACAGCTATTAACAATTTCGCAGGACTTGATGAAAATGCGGGAATACAATGCACACACTTCTACAATAATTTCACTACAGTCATCATTTCAAACTTCATTTTCAGCACTAAAATACTTCTTAAATTTGCAGACCGAAACCAGTTCTTAGAAGGTTCATACTACTGCCGAAAATTTCTGCATGATGACAACGTATCATTCATTTACCTAATAAAGTGTGTAATTGGTTACGGTATGTAAACCCATTCTGTACGAACGAGAACATATGTCCGCCACATTATTTCGCAGATAAAGAAGCTAACCAATATACGAACATTTAAGTAATACAAGGATCAGTTCATACGATGAATTTATACCATAGTTTTAGGATAGTGCATCCATTCTTGGGAATGTTAATCAACCTTTTCCACATTTATTCGACGACAAAAATTTACTGTTTTTTTTTAATCATAACACATTAATTTGTCGAGTTGTATGGTACTAGTTTCTTTGTCGAGTTGTACGTACGGTATAGTACTTTCAACTTCTACTGTACCCCTATCTCTCAAAAATTCAAATCCATCAATATTTCAAATTTGTGGCGATTAGTCAGTTTCGGTAGCGCAGTGGGTATAGCGCTGGCCTTTTGTGCTCGAGGTTGCGGATTCGATCCCGCCCAGGTCGATGGCATTTAAGTGTGCTTAAATGCGACAGGCTCATGTTAGTAGATTTGCTGGCATGTAAAAGAACACCTGCAGGACAAAATTCCGGCACACGGCGACGCTGATATAACCTCGGCAGTTGCGAGCGTCGTTAAATAAACCATAATTTAATTTTTGTGGCCATGAAACGAAAGGCAATACAATATTTCTCATTCCGAATAGATTTCTCTCGTTGTAGGACCATTCAACTGCAGAATTGAATAATACTGTATATGAATGCATGAGAAGTTGGCGGTACTTCGAAATCAGAACTACTTTTTCTTCTTTGGCATTACGCTATTACGCAGTTTCATAAATGTCGAGAAGTCTAAAGGGAAATTTGTTTGATTAAAAAGTTTTCAATCCTATAAAACTTGTTACACATAAGGACAAGTTTCAATACAAGATTCAAATGATATCTCTAGGATAAATTATATTACTCATCTTTATATCAGCACTATTTATGCTATTCAACTACAGAGCGTTCGCCTACGGGTGGGGCCAGGAAAGCGGCCTGCCTGTGGTGTCGCTTGCGGGAATCGTCTATCCGTAAACTTCCGCTTTCTATGCTATACTCTGTAGAGTTTTAATTTTAAAAGTTTAGCAGCAGTAAAGACTGATGTTTTTGAAACACTAACTTCCTATGAAACACGTCTTAGAAATTTATTAGGAGAGCATGTAAATGATGCACTGATTTCATCCATTTTTTCTCCCGTCAGTACTCTTCGTTTTCGCTTAGGAATTGTAGCATTTATCGACCCTGTTGTCCTTCATTTGTTAACAAGACGTCTAACAGTTTCTCTACCCTGAATTGGAGCACCCGAATATTTCACTTCAAATTGCCTACGTAACCTCTCTACATGACTCTGTTTTCACATATGCATCATAAATAAAAACTCTTTGTTCAAGCGTGAATTTTGGGTTTTGCATTGTTAACAAATTTTACACACACGCTGAATATTTATGCAACCGTGTCAAGAAACTGCAATGTACGTGTTAAATACTGCAACATCTGGCTCACAACTGATAACTTGTCGACCTTGATGTCCTTGATTGTCGAGCGTGTCTCAACAACTGCGCACACAAAGCAGCGTATCAGTACATGCCGCTTTCCTGGCCTCACCCGTAAGCGAACGCTCTGTATAAAAACTATGACTCTTTCTAAGGAAAATTTAACAGAAAAGATAATACAAGATAATGCTGCTTTGAAAATGGCAAGATATTTATGGACATTTTCACAAGCATCAGTAAAATGAATAACACAATTTATTAGTTCATTTCAAGTGAAAAGGAATCAGGTCAAATGAGCGTATAAACACCACTTGACTTTTGCGCAACTCTACGTCAGACTAGATAATTTATTGTAAAAAGAATGTTCATCTTAATAAATAATAATAAATTCATGTTTGCTGTCAGCAAATATCTCGATTTTGAAAATGAATATAAAATACCTACGTGAACATCTGATATCATTGCCATATTATCTACAGTTACAAATTACATTTTTTCTCCGTTTTCTCCTCTTAATGCAACAAATTTTCGTTCACTGTTGAATTCCCATTAGTTCTCTAGGTATTTGTACTCATCTTGTTGACCTCGATACTTCCCAGGTTAAACAGCCATGCTTGGTGAATTTGTTAATACAATTCACAATATAGTCACTACCAGCATCACTCTCGATGCACTGACCTAAATCTGACATTTAAAAACAGTATCAGAGGTTTTGAGGTCGTGTCATATTATTATATTTATCCCGAGTAGTTCAAGCATATTATTAAGAATAAGGAATAAGTTTTTTAATTGCTTAATGTGCATTTATATTTTTCTGAATACTAGTGTCACATCTTAATAGTTCATTTTTGTATCTTATTTTTTAAGAATATTTTTAGCATTAAAAATATAATTTTGAAATTGAGCAAGCAAGTCTGTGATTAAGCTAAAAAAAAGGGACATTTGCAAAATAGCCAAATTTTTAAAGATTATGACAATACAATATTGCACAATTAGAAATCGTACAAAACGGAAAATCAATGTAGCCAAGGTAAACTTACGACTTTTCATTATATTGCCGCCTCCTCCTCCTCCTATAAGTATTAAACACTTTTTCCTGTCACTCTACAAGTTTTCTCATGCCTGCAGAGGAGAAATCGAAGTCCTGATGTAGCTATTCTCAAACTTTTGTTTTCACTTTATCATTATTGAATTTGATTCCTTTGAGAGTATCTTTCATGGGAACCAAACATGCAAAAGTCTAATGGTGCGAGATCTGGGCTACAAAGGAAGGAAGTGGCAGAATAGAATCTCCCAGCCTAGATGACAACCAATTTGATTCGAGAGGATATGAGCACTGTTAAGACAACACCATCCTGAAGAACGTCCCTTTTATGCATTCCACATATTGGTGTAATGTTGGCTACATTTTATTTCTCAGCAAGTTTATAATACTTGCTGATCATAGTACGACAATCATCCAAAAGTAAATTGTCCCTTTAATATACTAAAACAGAATCATCATTACTCTGCCTGCAGGTGGTTCAGATTTAAACTTTTTAACAGGTGAGGATGGACCCCTCCACTGCATGTTCTGTTTCTTGGATTTTGGCTCGAAATGTTGTATCCACGTTTAATCACACGATACATTTTCTTTCCAGAAACTCATTTCTTTCTGCTAAACAATGATTCTTTAGACGACTGTATACCTCCAAACCTCGTCTCTTCATTCTCACCTGTCAACTTCTTTGGGACTCAACGTCTTAGTATAGTAGTTAATCTTCCATTTCCCAAATCGTCTTATCAATATTATTTTCAAGCATTGATGTTGAAATGTCAACTGGTCATCCATAACACTTTTTCCATAATTTTTAAACATAACAATCCACTATAGAAATCAGCACAGTTTATACAAAATTGATAGCACATTGTTTACACATTGTTGAATGAATTTCTGCAGGTTTCATATCTTCTGCTACAAGAACCTGTATTACTAATCCTTCAATGAGTATGCATACCTACTCAAAGTGGACATATTACTTTTTCTTGTTATTCAGTTTAGTTGTTTTTTTATGGAATACCAAAGAAAACCTATGTTTTATTTAATTTAAAAGCTGAATAAGTTTTTTTAATATTTTAAAGAGCTCCCATAATAAATAAAGGATCGATCTTAAAGAAATGTCACATACACGTTGAAAGTCAATTTTTTTATACATTTCTTTAGCAAGTGCAGGTTTCTTCTTCATCTGATATTAGGAATTCGTTCAATATTTTTTTTTAATTTTCTGTCACTATGATGCAGTTTTGAGATTCTCAAACCAATGCAAAGTTTCCAATTCCGCATATTTTCATTTCAAATATGTAAACAAATAGGTTATTGTAACGCTCTTTAGTTGTCCTTGGAAGTTCAGTAGTTACAATTCGTGTCCATGTTCACATTTTGCTGAGGGTGATGGATTTACAATACAAATTCTAAGCGTGGATAACTTGGAGAGACATATGGCAATTATTTACTTCTGTACCAAATTGAACTTTGGTCAGTAAGGCAGACAACATCGAGAATTAGTGACAGGTTAGGTTTGGTTTGTTCAGGTTTCTGGTATGCCTACCAAAAAACGTGTAATATGCAAGGCGAACAAAAAAGCTGAATAAATCAAACCTAACCTGTCACTGATCCTCGATGATGTCTGCCATAATGACCAACGTTCAATTTGTCACAGAAGTAAATAATTACCGAAAAATGTACCGGTCATCAGATGTTTCTCACTTTACAAGACGTCTCTGTGGGCCAAAATCTCGATTTAGACCATGGATGTCTCTGCAGGACAACATTTTGTGATATCACAGATAGGTACCATTAATGAGCAAAGCAGGATATGAATAAAAATAAGAATGGGTACAATAAGCTGCAGCTTATGTAAGGGAAGAATGGTATATCTTTAGTGGAGTCCTTGATATAGTTAATAATAGTAGTAGTAACTTAGTAGTAGCAGCAGTTGCAGTAATAGTAAAATAAATAAATCCGTAGCGCTACAGCCCATGAAGGGCCAAAACTGACCAGCTAGCTGCTGGCCTCACGTCCACAGAGGTGGACTATCATCCAACCAAAATGGAGTTACCGCATGGTTAGCACGATAATCCCCCCCAGCCGTTACAACTGCTTTTCGAAACCGGATTTTCGCTACCTATCATAGCTCCCCATATGCATCGATACTGGGTTGTCACTGGTCCCATACAGGTCTACTTCCACGAGAACTCAAACCAGCGCGCATTCTGTAACGCGAGTTCTAGGCAGGATGCCACGGTGTAGTAATAGTAGTAGGCTAGTAGTAGTAGTAATAATAATAATAATAATAATAATAATAATAATAATAATAATAATAATAATAATAATAATACTGTACTATGTCTTTGTCTGCAGATGTACGTGTGTGAGGAGTGTGGACACACGACCAACGAGCCAGAGGTGCACTATCTCCATCTTAAGGACAACCACCCTTACAGCCCAGCGCTTCTCAAGTTCTATGACAAGCGTCACTTCAAATTCACAAACTCAAACTTCGCCAACATGCTTCTGCAAGTGCGATCTTGAACACACCACAGAGTCTTGAAACCATGGGAACCAGCATCCACACAATTGGCAGGCTCTAGTCAGAAATTGATCAAACTGGCCTTGATAATTCAATGTAAAACCTCCGTTTGGGGACCGCAAAACACACACAAGAACCATGACAAAAGAACACAAACATTCTCGTGGATTCTCGTGGTTTCATTACTGGATAATCTGATGATAACTCTTTTGCTGTAACACTTGTAGGTACCTGTGATAATATAAAAATTGACTTGAGTACAACTACTGAATTCTTAAGTAGATTGGGGTTGAAACAATGGTGGTTGTGTCAACTGTCCCTGCTCTTCACTGCAGCGGGGCTGTCCGACTGTGCAGGGGTAGTAACCCTGTCACTGGGGGCAAAAGGGGGTAAGGGGTGACGGAGGTCATGGTTAAAACATATAGCTAGTTTAAGTCAAATTATTACAACCCCTAGGCTTCTGAGGGCTGATAATGGCATTCAATAAATACAACTGGACTGGATCAAATGAGCAATTGAATGTAAAATCGGGTAATTTGTGCAATCACCGGGCGGTTGAGCCACGGCTTAGTACCGTCCCTTGAGTCCTCCTGGACATGTACAGTAGATATTGTTACTTCAATATAATAATAGAAAATAATATTAATAACAATTAAGTACTGATCTGTGGTTTGAGGTTAGACAAGGTGCTTTGTTCTTCGGTGTAGTGACTCTTATGAGGCATGTAACCGGCATGCGGTTGGGCAAAATTACTGCAGTTTCATGCTCACAGCTTCGAGTAGAAGTTATCATATATACATAGTTTATTATTATCATGTGTCAGTATTCTTGTTTTATATTAATGAAAACGTAGTAGTACATAAATCCAATTTTAAATGTGGTATCAAACCAAATCAAGTGGACAAGTTGTATATTTTATAGTCTTTTTCAGAAATTGTATTTTATTTGCAAAACGTTTCCTTTACCGGAGATTGACCAAACTGCTCATTTAACCACTTCCAAATAGCTACACAATTATGCTAGAACCGCAGTACTAAAATGTTGCAGAAATTAAATTGGAGTACTTGAACTATTCAGGTGTTGTGGTAACACTACCAAGACTGCAGTTAAATGCAAGAAGTACATTATATTGACAATATTCTGTCCCAAATAACTCTTAATTTTATCTCCAATAACAAGAGTATTGGGGCAAGTACAATGATCCTTCGGCCTCTGAATTTTAGCAATGAGGGCATTTATTGTGAGAATGTAAGTACTATAACACGAATCTCATGTCACAAAAGTAATGTGTATTGGATAAATAATAAGGCTTCTACATATTATAACCTTACCTTTTATGAAACACGATTAAAATTTCTATGTACTGTAACAAACATAATCAGTACTTGAAGTTGACAAAAGCACAAAACCTTCGACACAGACAACAAAAAAAACGTAAAACGACTGTTCGAGACTCTTTATTCCACACGAATTAAAAATCGAACAATTAAACAAGTACTATTTTATTACTGAACAAATGACTATTGATATCATGTAGTCTACCTTAGGTATTTAAATAAACTACTGTTGATATATTTGTGGTACACTGACCCCTAGTGATAAGATTTTTGTACAGAGAGTATCATATGTTTGTTAAAAGATGTCTCTAAGTGTGCAGAGATATTGACTCGAATACATTTCACGATTCATAACCTGGATGGAGAAAAAACCATAATTCTCGAGTACCCAAGTGGGAAAACTGCAGTGTTCCCCACTTCAAGTGCTGATTACATACGAGTAGGAGTGGAAAGCATCTGTGCATTTCTCTCTTACTTGCTCTAAGGTTAGGTGCGGTGGTTTCTCTCCAGTCAAAGGTTGGGACATTTCCCTAAGCAGGTTGTGGCTGCTTCCCTTGGGAATGCAACGAATCAGACAAGCTGTTATGTACATAACTCTTAACTATTTATATTTACATACCAGTATTCTCATCTTATTTAATGGCTCATTTCATTCCTTCTTTATGAAAGTTGTTTTATTCAGATATGCATGTATGTGTTCCCAGAATGTATGAGAGTGTATAAAATAACTATTAAGAATAAACTACTTTAAAAAACTACATTATGCATTTGATTTCGTAATATACAACTTCTTGGATAAAATAATATGTTTTCCTGCGATTTACGTCATTTTCCTCTGGTTCTATCTCTTCTCGTATTGTAAACAGAAGTCAGCATGAGTAGCTACATACAGCAGCAACTTAGGTAGCAGGAGAAGCTGAGCTCTCTGGGAGAGGCTGTTCCCCATCACTATCCTATATCTACAATATACTCTTTTCCCGTCATTAGCAACTTATAAGAAGATGTATTTCCCGTCATTTCCGTTTTTTTTTGTGTGTGCTGCACTAAATTTCAACATCAATATTTCAATCTTTCAACAATAGTCAATGGTCGATCTTGCTGGCTCAGCACCTATCGATCGATATCAATACTGATAAAGATAAAGGTATCTCTGTAACATGCCTTGAAGGCACTTGGGGGGGGGGCATAGAGGTAGAGCCCCATGCTTTCCTTGACATTGGCACTAGAATGAGGTGGTGTGGTCGGCACCACGCTCTGACCACCTTTTACCCTCAGGAAAGACCCAGTACTCAATTTTATAGGAGGCTGAGTGAATCTCGGGAGCGTTCTGAAAGTTTGGCAATGAGAAAAAAAATCCTGTCACCACCTGGGATCGAACCTCAGACCTTCCAGTCCATAGCCAGCTGCTCTACCAACTGAGCTACCCAGCCACCATTAATATCGATAATACGTGTTAAAATTGTTTCAAGTGTTTTTTCCTAATATGGAGGAGAATTGGAAATGTATTTCTGTAAAAGAGAAAATGAAAATTCTACAATGTGCAGATTCCCATGTGGGAACACGTGTTCAACATGTGAGGGTGTTGGCATTCCAGTTGATGGCACCGTACTCGAGCAAAGACTCTGCAAATTACATCAAACAGTGTACAGCACAGTTTTTTAAGCAATTTTTAATTTTTATTACTGCACAAATATGCACCAAAATTCTAAGATATTGTTGGCTGTTACGAGATAATTTCTTACATAAATTTTGCATAATTACCCTATGCTACAATTGTTTACTTTTCTGTGTACTGTAAATCTGTGTAACTTATACAATGCAAATTTCCATGAATACAAGGCTATTGCTTTTACTTAATATTTGTTGTTGTCTTTTAACTTTTATTACTGCACATATTGGTTTATTACTGCAAAAACTGTGTTTGATTGCACATTAAAAATAACTCTGGTGTACAGTTAATTGTAATTTATCTGTGTTAAAATTATTAAATTGTGGCCGCATTAGGGAGAAAAAAACCCTGTATATAACTTATCTTAATTATTACAATTGTCCTTATCACTTTTTAACAGCTGAATAAGCTCGTGCATCCTCTCCACAGCTGCATTAGTGACGATGCCATTTGCTAGTTCCAGATGAGGAGCATCCTTCATGATAGTTCGACTTACCTGCAATCAATATTTACCACTGATTTTTCTGGGCTATGATCCCCATACACAGAAGCTATTCACCAATGGATTACTGTCGGTGAAATCAATCCCATAATTACACAATAGAAAAATAAAAACTGTTCATCGTTTAACACATCTGTTGCAGCAACAGTTACATTCTTTGTTGCTAACTAATTACAACCAACTATACACAATGCCTTACCACAACTGCTATGCACATGTTCATGCATGATGCATTATGTGCATGTGTAGAATGCAGTGGTGTGCCATACATAGAAGGCAAGGGAACCATCACGTCCTCTGTTAATTAAAGTGAAAAAGAATAAATTTATTGCAGAAATGATATTTTAATCATGAAAACTATGAATTCTCTAATCTTAAAATATCACAAATTCTTTCCCTGAGTGCTTGCACTAGTCGAGGTGGGAGGCGCCTGTTACTGGTCAAGGTGGATTCGTTTATTTCTGTTCGAACTTCACAAGACCCCACAGTCAGCATTTTCGAAAGTTGCTTGCTTTGCACTTTGTGAGAACATAATATCGATGCATTGGAATGAAAAGTTCATTTTGTGTACAAAATATAAAGTTTTTTTGGGCTCCATTTATACATATTATGTGCCTTTCCTGTCTTCAATATTATTTTATCGGTTGGTGTTTAATGTGATTCTAAATTACTTGAAATTTAAAATATAAAATTATTTTGTAGACGTGAGAGTGGAAGGGAAGCAAGTCCATATTGACTTCCTCATTCCTGACTGCTTGTGGCCCTACTGTGTAGAGGGGAGACGGCCAAGACAGGATGTGTTGGGCTGGAATCTCAACTTCCCGAGCGTAATTGTCAAATAGAAAAAACTTTAAAAACATGGATTTGGTTCTCAGGACTTTTTTTAAAAGAAAAGAATTATCGAAATTGAATGTGTGATATGAAAGAACTTGAAATAAACACAAAATCATGGGTGAAAAAGCTTAATTTTGAGCAGTGGTCATCAGCACAGTGCACCCTCGGACTAGCGTGAATTACCCAGCAGAGTCCATGCATATCCAGAGTACTGCAATCCTTTGTGCCAGAACTGCCGATAAATCAGCCATTGTTATTCCAGCGCTAAATCAGCCATTGTTATTCCAGCGCACGCTATATGATGTATATAGTTGTATAGGGAGTGAATGTAGCTTAAGTAGCCTATATCAGAATCAAATATTTTTAATTTTAAGGGCCATGAACACTGGCCTAAATTGAGTTTTACTTTAAATGTTCATATCCCAAGCATGCTGAAATGGAATAACAATGGTGGCCGATTGCACTACTCTGGGTATCCACGGATAAGAGGTGCACTGGTGTGCATCCGTGGCCGTTGACGGGTATGCTTACTCCCTCTCCCTTCTACACAATGGTGCATGTTGCGATACATTCCTTACCCGTTATCCATTTCAGCAAGTGCTAGCGACCACTGATTTAGAGCAGTATAGTAAAACAGATTACCTATGCAGTTGCAGCATTATAGGGAAATTGTTTTGTTGGCTATGTCTTTTATTTAATAACGAAAAAAGTATGGAACAAGACTGGCTTCTGTGACGCACACTATAAAGCAGGGCTGGGCAGCAAGAGTGGAGTCTACTCTCTCACGGGGAGCCATATGATTTCTCTTTCCCCCCCCCCCCCGAACACGGTGCAGCGTTGATTCCGTGACTGATGAATATTAAGCATCCCCGTTTAGTCTGGATGCGCTCCCGATGCCCAGCCCTGCTATAAAGCATTAAAACGACATGAAACTCTCAGTCCCACATTGCTTCAACAATACAATTATTTTCAACGTTTGGTATATCTAGAGTTGATTTTCAATTTGACAATCAAGTGCCTGGCAACATTGCAACAAAACGAGAAGGTGAAGGAAAATGGATAGTTAAACGCTGAATTGATACTGTCTGTCATTTAGGAAAGAGAGAATTGGCCCTCTGTGGTCATGTTGGAAGCGGTAATTCTGTTGACAGAGGTAATTATGTTGAATTACGTTACTTCGTTTATTAAGCAAATACGTTACTATATTAAATGCCGACATTAAGGATAGTAATGCATTTACAGGTTTATCTAATCAAATTCAAAATAATGTGACTGGATCAAAAAGTAATGTAATTATATCAGAAATTTACAGATGTTCAGTTTCATGTTAAAAGATTTCCTTCAATTTTGAACTGTGGAGAAAAAAGATCGACAAAAAAATTTGGATATGGTGCATACCAGTGGCATAGCGTGAGTTTTTATTAGGGGAAGCTGTCAAATTATGACTAATTTATGAGTATTCGTAAAATTAATATATTAATTAGACTGAATGATTATTAATGTACAAGCTTACCTTACTTCTTGTAGACTAGCTTAATTCTCCAATTCTTGGTGGCGAAAATATCGATAACATCGTCTTTGAATGTTGGTTTAGACCGCAATTTTTGCAGAAGTGACTTCTCAGTGCTTAACAGTGCAAGAGCTGAAAGCCTATCTTTCCCTGGGAGTTTCGCAGATAATTTTCAATTCTCTTTAATGTCGAGAATGAGTGTTCATCCGCTACACTTGTTGCTGGGATGGTCAGCACTGGCTCACGAAAAAGCACTTGTTAATTCTAATGACTTTATGCACTGGTACAGGCTAAACACTCCTTTCCCATGTCTGGATCAGAATAAACAACATTCAGTTCACCTTTTAGACATATGAAGTCGAACATCATACCACAGTTTTCCTTCAAGCAAGAAAATGGCGACTCTGGAAATGTTTCCGTACATTGTGTAATGTAGGCACAGTATTTACTCGCGTAATTTTTGCATCCAAATGTTTAAATTCCAACTTAAATTTTCTTTTTACTTTCATCTTAACTGATCACTTAAAACGGGAAAGTATGGCGCACTCTGTTGCTTGCCATCCTTGATCAGCTGTGACACAGGGTTTATTTGTTGCCAAGGTCACCAAACACCCAGTTGGCATCAGGTTTGTTCCTTTTCTCAACCTGATTTGTTCTCCTAAAGGACGAAAATTAGCAGACGAATGGGATCTGTTCCTATTCCGATGTAGTGCTTTGAAATAAAATGCTGTTCTTCATAACGTCATGTAATTTTATATTTCCTCGCGTAATTTACACACTCCTACTTCGGAAAGGGTCCCCCCCCCCCCAAATTGCGAAAAATACGCGAGTAAATACGGTATTTGCCTTCAAGAAGGTTAAAAAAAACTGGAGTTCCTGTATATTACAGAATCTGATGAGAATATTCATTGAAATAATAACGATAATTTCATAAAAATAGGCATCTGTATGAGGAATTCCCATCTTCATCTGTATGAGGAATTCCTATCTTCTCCAGGAACTGAGTCAATATGGGACTGTATAGTCCGCACCAAGGAAGCTAAATTTGTAGACATCTCTTCTACTTTAGACCAGAACTGGTTGAAATTGCCCCTAAGTTTCTGTAAATGAGCTTTGAATTCAATTTTTTTCGTTGCTGAAGCAAATGTTGGTAGTCTTTCGACTGTAAGACTTTGAAAAGGGCATCAGTAAAAGGAAATATTGATGAAAATATTTCCAGCAAGAAATTGAACTCAAAGTCTTTCAGAAGGGACAAAGGCCATGGGCAGAAGAAATGGTGTCTGCATCTCACTCATCTGGCATTTCAATAATTGAAGCAATTGAATATCATATTTATGGATATGAACAATCTCTACTAACCAGCTCTGATATTGTCACCTAGTCGGTGCAACAGATGGGAACCTCTTTTTCACCTGTGAATCTAAAGCCTCAGTTCTTTTTGTGGATTTGGCGAAGAAATTTCCAAAAGCTGGCAGAGAAACAAAGAAGACTCTAACTTATTTGATGAAACTGGTGGACTCAGATAGGACCAAATTTAATTTGTGTGCACAATAGTGCACAAAAATGGCTTCTTGCACTGGCTAAGAATCTTTGCTTGAAGACCTGCATGCTTCCCTGCCTTAACAGCAGCATCCTCATAAGTCTGGGCTACAATATATGTATATTATTTTAATGTACCGAAGTACATATGATATTTCCATGCAGATATTCTGCGTCATCATACGATGAAAGAGTAATGGAACGGAGAAAAATTCTTTCCGGCACCGGGATTTGAACCCGGGTTTTCAGCTCTATGTGCTGATGCTTTATCCACTAAGCCACATCGGATACCCACCCCGGCGTTGGACAGAATCGTCTCAGTTTAAGTTCCAACTCTTGGGTTCCCTCTAGTGGCCGCCCTCTGCACTATGTCATAGATGTCTATGAACGTAGGACTGAAGTACACACGTGCTGAGGTGCCAACGCCGGGGTGGGTATCCGGTGTGGCTTAGTGGATAAAGCATCAGCACGTAGAGCTGAAAACCCGGGTTCAAATCCCGGCGCCGGAGAGAATTTTTCTCCGTTCCATTACTCTTTCATCATATGATGATGCAGAATATCTGCATGGAAATATCATATGTACTTCGGTACATTAAAATAATATATTTATGATGCGTAAATCAGTGGACTTCAGTCCTATATTCATAGACATCTATGACGTAGTGCAGAGGGCAGCCACTAGAGGGAACCCAAGAGTTGGAACTTAAACTGAGACGATTCTGTCCGATGCCGGGGTGGGTATCCGGTGTGGCTTAGCGAATAAAGCATCTGCATGTAAAGCTGAAAACCCGGTTCAAATCCCGGCGCCGGAGAGAATTTTTCTCCGTTCCATTACTCTTTCATCGTCTGGGCTACAAGTTTGGAAGTTGTTCAATATTGTAACAGCATGTTGATAGAGAGAACTAGGTGATTATTATCTGAACTTACATCTGTGAAGCGAAGAAATCGTTCCTCTATGTTATCAGCCTTACATATCTAAGAACTGAAGACAAAGAATATTAAGTCAGTCTGAATATCAGGAGAAGAACCACGAAACACTGTTGAAGTTTCCAGTGGCTCCAAAGCTGATTGTCATAACATGCCAACATATTCAAAACCTCAACATATTAACCTCGATTCAATGACAGATTGCTTTCTTCGTAACTCCTAAAAGCAAGTCCCTGAGAGACTAAAAAGCAAACTCTGTTATCAGGTGTTCTGTTTAATAGTTTCATTGAACTTTTCCACCACAATTTTATGCTGCTTACTTAAACAAAACTCAATTCATCTGTTTTTACCAAACAACTGGAGCTGTTTTAGACAAACAATATGATTGAAGAAGCTTCTAAGATGTCATTTGTCTGCTTTATAAATATTACTTACTGGCTTTTAAGGAACCCGGAGGTTCACTGCCCCCCTTACATAAGCCTGCCATTGATCCCTATCCTGAGCAAGATTAATCCATGCCCGGCCCCGGAACAATTTTTCCCTTGAAAATTATTCAAATCAACTTTACAGGGAGTTATACCTGAAATCTTGATTTGCAAGATTAATCCAGTCTCTACCATCATACCCCACCTCCCTCAAATCCATTTTAATATTATCTTCCCACCTACGTCTCGGCCTCCCCAAAGGTCTTTTTCCCTCTGGCCTCCCAACTAACACTCTATATGCATTTCTGGATTCGCCCATACGTGCTACATATCCTGCCCATCTGAAACGTCTGGATTTTGTGTTCCTAATTATGTCAGGTGAAGAATACAATGCATGCAGCTCTGCGTTGTGTAACTTTCTCCATTCTCGTGTAACTTCATCCCTCTTAGCCCCAAATATTTTCCTAAGAACCTTATTCTCAAACACCCTTAATCTCTGTTCCTCTATCGAAGTGAGAGTCCAAGTTTCACAACCACACAGAACAACCGGTAATATAACTGTTTTATAAATTCTAACTTTCAGATTTTTTTACACAATACTAGATGACAAAAGCTTCTCAACCGAATAATAACAGGCATTTCCCATATTTATTGTACGTTCAATTTCCTCCCGAGTGTCATTTATATTTGTTACTGTTGCTCCAAGATATTTGAATTTTTCCACCTCTTCGAAAGATAAATCTCCAATTTTTATAGTTCCATTTCGTACAATATTCTGGTCACGAGACATAATCATATACTTAGTCTTTTCGGGTTTACTTCCAACCCTATCACTTTACTTGCTTCAACTAGAATTTCCGCGTTTTCCCTAATCGTTTGTGGATTTTCTCCTACCATATTCACGTCATCCGCATAGACAAGAAGCTGATGTAACCCATTCAACTCCAAACCCTGTCTATTATCCTGAACTTTCCTAATGGCATATTCTAGAGCGAAGTTAAAAAGTAAAGGTGATAGTGCATCTCCCTGCTTTAGCCCGCAGTGAATTGGAAAAGCATCATATAGAAACTGGCCTATACGGACTCTGCTGTAAGTTTCACTAAGACACATTTTAATTAATCGAACTAGTTTCTTGGGAATACCAAATTCAATAAGATTATATAAAACTTCTCATACGTCTTTTTGAAATCTATGAATAACTGATGTACTGTACCCTTATACTCCCATTTTTTGTCCAATATCTGTCGAATACAAAAAATCTGATCAATAGTCGATCTAGTACGCCTAAAACCACACTGATGATCCCCAATAATTTCATCTACATATGGAGTTAATCTTCTCAAAAGGATATTCGACAAAATTTTGTACGACGTCAACAAAAGTGATATTCCTCGAAAGTTACTACAGTTAGTCTTGTCCCCCTTCTTAAAAATAGGTACGATTATGGACTCCTTCCATTGTTCTGGTACAATTTCCTTTTCCCAAATTGCAAGTACAAGTTTATAAATTTCGCTAGATAATGCCCTTCCACCTCTTGTATTAATTCTGCTGGAATTTGATCAATACCTGGAAACTTGTACTTTTTCAGATTTTCTATTGCAATTTCGACTTCAGAAAGTGTGGGTTCCGGTATGAATGGCTCAGCAGTTTGTATTTGTTATAAATATTATTTAAGTTATCATATCCATGAGTGATCCACGCTTTCCTTTCTTTAGAAAATAAGATACAGGGCCAGCAGTTCAATTTATTTGACTGTTTACAATCACACAGTCATGAAACAGAGTCATAAATGCGCTCGTTAAAATGTCGTAAATGCATTGGTTTTTGATTTTAGACGAATCGACTTTGGTGGGCCATTTTGTCCACTTCAAGTCATCCATACTGAGTTTGGGATGTGAGATTCAGTTCATATACATATACGCTATATACACTGTATGTTAAGTACGCTTTACTGAGATAAACTCACATAACCGATAGTTATTCTCACACTTGTGAAATTTACCACAAATGTGTAAATATACCAAAACAAAAACTAATATGTTACGTTAATAACAGTAAGTAAAATGCACTGAAAAACTATTCAAATGAGCGCTTGCATGCCTGTATAAGCCAAGTAGCATACTTGGGGTTGGAATTTACTGTACGGCTGGCCAATAATGCAGCTTCCTAACCAAGAAAGTGTGCGCTAAATTGTGAAGCTAGCCAGCTGGTTTCCAACGGAGTAATATTTCAGCAGCAATATGAAGGGACAGAAAATAAAAAATTATTATTTCTACAAATTGAAAGGGAAGTGGTGCTTCCTTAGCTTCCATGGTGTACCCCTGCTGCAGATGCAGTTTTGGCTCCTTGTAGATGGAAGTTATTGAATACATTACTAAGGAAGAAAGAATGGATGAATGTTCACTAATCTTTGGTAGGAAGAATGAAATCTGGAGATGACAAATTAAAGTACGATAAACTGTCAAGGTTGATGATACTCGTGGGTGTTCTCTCAACTACACACAGCAATATGAATTGTGAAAAATTTAGCCAGTATACTTCCATCTCAATATATATATATATATATATATATATATATATATATATATATATATATATATATAAGTAAATGCAACCACTAAATAAATATTTTTTTTTAATTTGAAAAACATCAGACCAATAACACTGGCAGACCACAAGGATCCTGAATTCTAGAAAACAGGAATTTCCGAGTGTTTGAAAAATAGTAAATAATATACGAATTTTGAAAAAAATTATAGCAAACTTCTATTAAAAGTGAACATTTTGAATCATGCCCACAAAACATTAATCAAATAAACTACATTTTACTACAATAATGACATATATTAATTTTTTTATTTAATAGTTTATTTAACGATGCTTGCAACTGCAGAGGTTATATCAGCATTGTCGGTGTGCTGGAATTTTGTCCCGCTGGAGTTCTTTTACATGCCAGTAAATCTACTGACATGAGCCTGTCGCATTTAAACACACTTAAATCCCATGGACCTAGGCCGGGACCGAACCCGCAACCTCGAACATAGAAGGCCAGCACTATACCAACTATGCTACTGAGGGCGACATAATGACATATATACCGGGTGTTTCAGAACCACCCGTATCAGCCTTTTTTCTTGAAAACTATATGATACTGGTTGTTCACTAAAAAAATTTGATGACCAAAACCTATGTAAAGAATCGATTGGTGGTAGTACCATTTCCCATAACAAACTGGAAGTAGGGATACCTGTGGCCAACTTCGAAACTTCAAATGAGAACATAAGTCATTGAAGGTACCATTGGAAACTACTTTTAAAAATAAACAACTTTTACTCAAACTTTTTTTTTCTAACTTCTATTGTTTACTCACAAAGAAACAAAAACTATATCTTCTGAGAAATGCTGTACCTTATGTCTGTAGACTCACTTTATTTTTTATAATGTGTTTATAAAGTCATCCATACATATAGCAAATGTTCTACGCTGTGTTGAAAATGGTCTGTGATTGTTTTGCATAGTTAATTTCCAGATAAAGGCTGTTAAGCAGATAAGCACAATAAACAATACACCACAGAGTGTCCAAAGCATTTGCGAATGGGTCTGTACTGTGATAAAAAATTATGACAACTATGACAAATATGAGTGAAAAGAGCATAAGAAGAATAAGAAGTAACATTGCAGACATGCTGCTGTAGTTGTTCAGTTAACTGTCCGAAGACAGGTCTGAACCTCACAAGTGACACCAACAAGGTACCACTTTTGAGGCAACTAGGCCAGAAGATAATGGGAAAGGGTGGCCAGTTCCTTTCCCACTTACTTACACATTGTTTTTAAGTTTCATTGCCGCCCTCACATAAGCCCGCCATTCTGAGAAAGATTAATCCAGTCCCTACCATCATATCCCACCTCCCTCAAATTAATTTTTATATTATCCTTCCATCTACGTCTCGGCCTCCCCAAAGGTCTTTTTCTCTCTGGCCTCTCAACTAACACTCTACATGCATTTCTTGATTCGCCCATACGTGCTACATGCCCTGCCCATCTCAAACATCTGGATTTAATATTCCTAATTATGTCAGGTGTAGAATACAACGCCTGCAGTTCTCCATTCTCCTGTAACTTCATCCCTCTTAACCCCAAACATTTTCCTAAGCACCTTATTCTCGAACACCCTTAGCCTCTGTTCCTCTCTCAAAGTGAGAGTCCAAGTTTCACAACCATACAGAACAACCGTTAATATAACTGTTTTATAAATTCTAACTTTCAGGTTTTTTGAGAGCAGACTGGATGACAAAAGCTTCTCAACTGAATAATAACAGGCATTTCCCATATTTATTCTGCGTTTAATTTCCTCCCAAGTGTCATTTATCAAGTGAGATGTACTTCCTGATAATAGATGTACATAACAGCCAGAACCTCAATCAGATGCAAGACACGCTGTATTGTAAGAAAATTTATTTTATCATAGGAAGCCAAAGAGACTGACAAGCTGAAAAGGAAAAAAGATAAAAAACATAATAATAATAATAATAATAATAATAATAATAATAATAAATTCATAGTTTTCTGCCTAAGGGCAGATCTTTCACTGGAAACCCAGCATTCTCCAATCTTTCCTATTTTCCACCTTCCTCTTTTATATATATATATATATATATATATATATATATATATATATATAATAATAATAATAATAATAATAATAATAATAATTTTACACAATGGGAGGTAATTCACGTTGTGTTACTCACCCAAGCGTCCCCATCTAGAAGTGAAGTGATGAAGCTTCAGTCTTTTTGATGACAGTAGGCATTGCCCGTACTGCATTATACAAAGCAAACTACATAGTGTTACATGATGATGATTAATGGAGCAATGGTGAAATGCTGGTACAGACAGGTGTACCCTGCAAAAATCTACCATCAAGCACAGTCTTTGTTCACCACAAATTCTTCTTGGACCCACGAGGATTCGAACTCTGGTTGTCAGCATTGAAAGCCAATGAATGCCCTGTGCGACCAACAGTGCGCCAATAATAATAATAATAATAATAATAATAATAATAATAATAATAATAATAATAGTAATAATAGTAATAATAATAATAGTGATGATGATAACAGTGCAGTTATTCAGACTTCATGTAACATGGCAACAAAATTATCTGGAAATCATCCAGTAAAGTACCCTATATTTAACACATCAGCCTTTTCAGGATTGTTTTCATCTGCAATGGAGGAAGATCAGTCCTTGACGAGCGAATGTATATGCTGTCCTCTCAAAAACAAATTATGTCCTTCTTATCAATTCCTGTAACTTAACACTAATACCAGTAGTAGACTAGTCTCTACTCGAGAGTATCGACCTAATAGCGATCAAAGTTGTCGTGTGTCCATAAACCCTTTCCTCTATAGCAGTTTCTCAAACTTTTTCCACTGCAAAACCCCTTTTAATCTAAAGTGGAACTGCAGAACAATTGTAATATTTTATTAGTAGGCTATTTATTAAAAATTAAGAGACAAGTGAAAACTATATCTCACTAATTCTGTTCAGTGGGACGAATGTGTTTACTTTTTAAGCCTGCAATCTGGTTTTATGGCGGAAAGTTGTAGTCTCATTTCTATTTCTGCATTTTGTCTGTTTCGGTACTTTTAGTGCACACATACGCAGAGAAGCCAGTGATGAAAGTGATATATATTATTTTCCATTTTACATGTTTAATAATATTATTATTACGCATATTATTGAGATATTATTATTATCGGTGGTTTCATATTATTATTGATTCATATTTTCGTAATATTTATATATTTTTATAGTATCCAATAAGTATAAAAGTCACTGATGCAGCTCAGTCGACTAAGATGCTTGCCTACCAAACCAGAGTTGCACTCAGGCGCAGGTTCGTTTCCCGATTGGACTGATTACCTGATTGGGTTTTTTCCGAGGTTTTCCCCAACCATAAAGCGAATGTCAGGTAATCTATGACGAATCCCCGTCCTCATCTCGCTATCACCAATCCCACTGACGCTAAATAACCTAGTAGTTGATAGTGGTGTTAAATAATCAAGTAAAAAATATAAAAATGAATATAAATATAAGTATAAAATAAAATTTAAAATAATGTAGGACTCATGGAACCCCAGCAACATATTTTGAGAAATGCTGCTCTATGGTAATTCAGCAGTTGTTCAGACTGAACGAAGTAACCTAGTCTGCACACACATTTTCGGAAATCGCCATCAGAGATAATAGCAAAGGTGGTAATCTCGATTAGAGTCTTTAGTTTTATAAACAGTAAAAACCCTACAATGGCATAGGATAATGTTTTCAGAACATGTAATATGGTACCATGTCGCATGCTGCAGCTACCGTAACAGTCCGAGCAGATCTAAGAAGAGTGGCTTTACAGTCACAGCACTAGTGTGCTCTCGGCTCAGGAAGTGAGACTAAGGCACAATATACACTTAATTCACTGACAGCTTTGGGTGAAAGTCGTGACTCATTATTAGAAGAATAGTAATATTAAGTAAACTTCGAAAGACCGAGAGATTTAAAAAAAATAAAACAGAAATTTGGCTTGGCTTTACGACAACTGGACCCAGGATGAGCTCATACACTTAGGCATGTTTTGGCTCAATTTGTAGCCTACATACGTGATTGTCCAAATCTAACAGGTGTTGGTTGGCATTCGTAAATCCGATCTGACAGGTGGACCATGCTGCTTCAGTCCCCGATATAGCCTGTATTTTTTTTTATAATACATGGGTACTATTTTCAGTAGTGAAAAAAGTGAAATAATACATATAACAATGTAAAATAAAAGCATGCTTAATATAATATATACTCTCTCTTTACACTGAAGATGTAGCTGAATTCATATATTTTTAAATTTAGTAACAAGCCACAACTGAATTATATGTCCATTCCTTTTGCACATTCTTGAGCAAATCAGAGAAATACAGTTTCGTTAATTCTTTTCATAGTTCTGCAGTATAGTATTTTAGAGAATACTTTTAGAAGTTTTGATTTTTATCTTACCCAATCTGAAACAGCTGAGATACCAACTTCAAAATCTACTGCAATGTTTCATAATATCGCGCCTTTTTTCCATTTATCTCAAAACTTCAAATTTTTGTTTAAGGTTATAATCACACGTTTATGTTTTGTTGACATGGTAAGAGCATACACTTGATAAAATTATTATAACACAATATGCACTAACAAATGCTTAAGGCTATGGATCTGTGAAATTTTTAACTTCCACATTTTTACAGCAATAAACCTGAAACTTTTACCACACATTTATTACAATGTGGACCTGCAATACACAAATTATCACTTTGATATTACAATTAGTTTACTTAGAATTAATTTTTGTTGTTTTTTTTAATGCTGAATTATAATTGTCCCAATTTTCGAAGTTTACATAATTTTTCTTTAAAGTTATATTTCATTTATTCCTGATGTAAAATATGACACATGCTTTCCATATTTTTCCAATTAGGCTTACTTTTTTAGAAACAAAATATTTATCCTTTTAAATGTTAATTTTTCAATTTTTTTAAAACTTAGCACATCAACACACTGTGATTTGAATATTTTCAATAGTAGAAGAAAATACATGTGTCAGTTTACTTCACCTTATGGACTTATTTGGCAAAATTTCACTGAGATTGGAGGAAAACTGCATTCATTAGAATATTCTGAATGTTACAAAGTGTTCAAAATTGGAAAATCGAGAAAACTAGTATCAAAGTACAGCATATATAATATATCCTACACAGGTCTGCCACGCACATTTTTCGCCTACATAACAGTGAGCAATATGAACTGAATAAAAAGTAAAATTAGTTAGAATGAAGAACAAAGTCTGTCAGAATGACAACTGAGTGTCAGTTTAAAGGGCTGCAGCTCCACGCATGCACTGGTCCCTTTAAATTCATCCTAAGGGGCTTAAATTGTCATAGGGCCAAAATAAGCTCAGATTTAGAAAACTGAAATATTATTTATTTTTTAGAGTTAAAAACAAAATTTTCCATTTTTTAAATGTTTTTTTTTTTGTTAGTTTCACTGATCCATAGCCTTAATACCTACAGCATCACAGAAATGAACACACGTGGAATCAGTTGTCACGTTTAATTCAGCCATAACTGGTTCCACAATAATTTTTGGGGTTGGGGTAGATGGAACAAAAGGTACATAAACAAAGAATAACGACATAGTTATATATTTAGCTAGTACTTTGTTTTAGAGAGAAATGCATCGTATGCTCCAAAAAATACAGTACCAGTATATATTTTTACTCCATGGTTTTAGTTAAGTGGGGTTTTACTGTATTATGTACTTACCCTTTTTCAGACCTGAGAAAATAACAAAATATTACCTCTTTTCAATTAATAAACCTCAGTGGTCTCCTATGCTCTCTAGTTATCTCTCTGAAGGTTTTTCCAGTTTCCAATGACCTCTTGAACTCTATAGCAAAACTAATCTAGCATTGAAAGATATCATTATAATGATGGACCAATCTTAAATGATGATCTCTTGACTATATGCAATGTAGTTCACGTATGCACCATAACTACAGGAATTTAAGTGATCTTAAATTTTCTTGTTTTTGACTGTCTATCACTGAGGGGTACACTTGCTTTCTCTGTCACACAGTGTACTATAGCAAAATCTTCAGTGTGCGCATACATACACAGACCTTTACATTTGCAGGACTCAACTTGTCAGCTGAATGACTTTGCTGCACTTGAATGCTTTGAGAGAGAGGGAGGGAGGGAGGGAGTGGGAGAGAGAGGGATGGGAAATGGAGGGAGGGGGAGATATAGGAAGTGGAGGGAGAGAGGCAGAAAGAGAAAGGAGAGGCGCATGAAGGTGGAGGGAGGAAGGGGGTGAGAGAGAGAGAGAGAGTGAGTCTGCTACAGGACTCCAATTTTATGACCATGTTATAAAAGAATTCGCGAACATGAAATAAACACCGTATTTTTACTGCATATGTTATAGGCTTACAAATGACGCTAAAATTTGCAGGTACATTTGCTGTATCAGGCGCATAATTGCTCACTTTAACAGAATTTTACATATGCCACTGCTATATATACACATCTTCTTCTTCCGCAATAAGAACATAGGCAATTAGTGAATTTTAAGGCACGAATAGCCCACATCATGGACTAGAAATCAATCCAGGGGACCAAGGTGGGTCACTCATTTCACAATGCTGCTGGCTGCGATGTTATATATACCACTAACGTAACACCAAACTTATTAAACCACCAGAACACGAAAAGTAAGAAAACTACAAGATAAAGATTTGCGAATTATTTTATCCTTTGGAAAGTGTTATACAATAAAACTGAACTCTAGTTCTGCACAAGGAAAAAATGGATGTACTCTTGGTTTCACAAGTAAAGAACCTTCGTTGGACAGTTGGGTTCAGGAAGCCATAAATCTGACTGACACACTCCCCCAATTAGTGAAACCATGGACAAAGATACCGCCTAGAATGTTGTGTTGTGAATTTTCCATTTTTGAAAGAATATTCCTGCCACTGCATTACAGTTTCACTTGTGTCTCAGTAACAGCGTGTTGTGGTCTCCAGCAATACGATAGTCGATAGTAATTTACAAGTTTAATTTCTTTCTGCTGTGGATGAACTATAATAATAGTGAAGTGCCTCCACAGCCACAACCAGGGCTTTCTTCTGAAAGGACAACGACTAAGCATAAGAATTGTAATAAATTGTCAATAGAAAAGGGGACGAAATTACGAAAACATAGTGTTTATAGTGCAAAATGTTAAGAACTTTATTAGAAGAATAATTGAAAATGATGGGGTTTTGAAAAGGAGAAATATTAATCAATTGGTGGAAGAGGGACAAGCCTTAGTTTAAGCAGCATGAAGAAAATATCAAATATTGAAGATCCGTCTACATATCACATTCTGGAAAAAAAGAAGCCACCTGTTTAAAAAATCGATGATTTTACATGTGATCTGGTGCGATGAACAGTGTACGAGTGCTACAAGAACGGAATGTCACCGACAGTAGAGTCCTTAATGTATGCTATGCGGGACAAAACTAATGGCACTGACTAAGAATTTCCTTATGGGAAAAGTACTGTTCGTAGTTTACTCAAAAGTATGGGGTTTTCATATAAGACAGTGCAAAGAAAACCCACTAGAGCTGAAGTCTGCGACATCCTTGCCTGGAGGTACTCTTATCTCCAACAGATAAGAGAGCTGCATTTACAAGGCTATGATGATGAGTATTTAGATGAAACCTAGTAAGACAGTCATATGTGTCGCATGAAAAACTGGACAGACTACGAAAACTGTGTAGTACCTATATCAGGTACAAAGGGTGACAGAATTGCTATTGTGCACTGTGGGGGCATTTCAGTCTCATCAATGGTGCTCTAGCTGTCACTCACAAGAAAATAGCAGATGTGCCTGCAGAATTATCAGGGCACAATGAACTCCACAATTTTCGAAGAGTGGTTCGAAAATGCTACAGGAGCCCTCTGTAATCGTATGTAACAATGCACCTTATACAGTCGAATCCTTAACCCGCGACCGAATTCCTCCTGGAGAAAGCCTGAAATCCTTCAGTACATGACCAATCAGAACATTTCCAGTCCCAATCCTATCTCAATAATACCACAGCTTTTGCAGATTATTGAACAGCAGTTACTACCAGCAGAGAGAATTAAGAGATATGTCATCGATGAAATCACAGCTCGTTATGGACACATAATTCTAAGACCCCCATCATATCACTGTGTCCTGAATCCTATAGAATTCGCGTGGTCTCAAGTGAAGTGGAAACACCTGAGTTTTCCACAACTGAACTTCAACGTTATTTCATACACACTTCGTTTCTAATTTTCCTTTAACTTGATAACCTTTACTTCATCACTTAATGTTAATGCCACATTTTACACAACTTTTTTTTACCAGGAAATCACTACACTTGCGCTCTGTTTAGCTGCGACAGTATACAGGTGAGAAGCACTGAAAATCTTTGAAGGGACTCGTCTGCCTAGTCAACAGGGTAATAAAATTTATGACCACCAGGCCAACACACCCTCGTGCCCTCTAAAATTTTGCAAAGAAAAGTTGTTTTTATTTTAGTGACCTACATATTTCGTATATTCTTTGAAATTACACGCTGTTTCAAATTATAGTTTACATCAAAGCAGTGTGCCCAAAATATTATTTCTGTTTTGAACAGCAGCAGACAGTTTCCCGTTTCTGCGTTGAACAGTTTCTGTTTTATTCAGAAAAAATTACACATAATACCAGTAGTGTAGCGTCAATGTAAGCTAAAAAGCTCAGCTTCCCCAGTTAATAATAATTTCATAATAAACCTGCAGTTTATGGACAAAATTATTTATTAATTTTAATAGAATTTATATTTACGCGTTAAATATTGTGATGCGGCAGCTCGGGATGATCTGTGATGCAGCAGTAAACAAGAAGCCTGCACACACCAGCTTTCAAGCAGACTGGTTTCTTACACTCATTCATCTGTGTAACACCACCCCGCAGATTTTCCATCCCTTTCTAACTAAATTACACTGGTCACAAGGCTCACAATAGCTAGCTTTGACATTGAAAATTAGTAGTTTCCGAGTTATCCCTTTTCGTCAGTTGTGTTCAGTTGAAGTGTTAGTGTGCATTGTGGCTGATATAATAAATAATGAGTGAAATAACAGTTCCTGACACCAATTTACTTGCATTTTTTAGGATAATTCTATTATCAAGACTGACTTACGAACAAAAGTGTGATCTAAAAAACAAATGACCGACTCCCTTGCTGTCAATGAAGGACACACTCAAAATACAGACGCATACTTACGTAATGATACTAATACTGTATCTATTGACCGTTAATATTGTGATTTATCTAAGTATTACAGGGAGTGAGCGAATGTTATATGTATACGTGTCTATTTATTAGAGATATGTGTAAACCGTGAAATATTTTACTATGTACCATTTGAGATCATGCCTTATTGGTGTTACGGGGTTCCAACCAATCTTCGACTGCCGACTTGACATTGACTACTATTTATTTTAAGACTATATTTTTGTAATACGTTTTCTCATATTGCATGAAAGACAACTTGAGTTTGCTTCCCCTGCTCAAAATTTCATGCTACGCCACTGCATAATACATACGAATTTCGCTGGGACCAATAAATTGTTCCCAAATAGACGGGAGTCCTGGTTATTCAGGTTCTGATCTGAATAGGTTTCACTGTAGTATTTTTACGAGTTTTGTCGTAAAGATGAGTGTTTTCCCTGGACCAAAACTACAGCACATATGGAGTAAAAATTAGTATTTTATCGTTGAGTCACTGGAGCTGAATTATTTTACAAAGAGTCACGAAATGGCATTCCTGCACTCATAATTTACCCATATTTGCTTCCTGTGTTTCTTAAAACAATATTTATGTACCATATTCATTTTAAATTTTATTTACACAAACAATGATGCATAACCAAGCGAATTGGCTCAGATGGTAGGGTTTGAGACTCGCATTCAGGGGGTCAGGCCGACCGATCTGACTGGGGTCATGGTTTTCCTTAGTCATAAAGGCAAATGCCAGATTGGAAATTTACATCCCATGATTCACCACCGCCTCAATTAGCAATACAATAAACATTAATCAAAATCTATATTCAGTTACATGAACATAAGCCATCTATAACACACAATAGAAACAGGAACTCAGCAAGAGTAAAAATGGTCCACTGGTACACCCACACATTCTAAACACGCAACATAATCACAGCTGTTAAAGCGAGTATAAATAAATTTAACAAAGAAAAAAGAATGCACTGTCAGACCAACATAAAAAAATATCTTTCGTACACAATCCACTCTATATTGACATTAATTTGGAGTGATTTATTAAAGGATGCATTCAAGACTAATTTATAAAAATGTTAAACGAATTATCCTTGCACCAAAAACGGATGTTCCCTGAACCAAATGATCCTATTTTAATTATTTACATATAATAACAATTAAACATGTTAAAGAAATTATTCTCGCACAAAATGATCGTACTTTAATTATTTAAATACAATTTCAATTAAGTAACATAGTAAACAATTTATGCTACTATCAAATACTGATGTTCTCAGGACCAAATGTCCTATTTTAATTATGTAATTACTTTATATTTATTTCTAACACGTGCAGCAAAGTGCACAGGTATGGCTAGAATGAAATATAAGGATCAGCTGCAATGCATGGGAAACACCAATAAACCACTAATTATTCACTCAACTAGTAACATAATGCAGTCACTAAAATTTAATGGAAAGATGTTCCTGGGAAACACAATCCTAGAATTGAGAGGAGGGGGTAAAAGCAAAAGAGATGTTGTTGTCTTATGGAAATAATAATAATTTACTAATTACAGAGCACAAAGACATAATTGCGAATTTCAGAATGTGTATAAAATTTTCAGTGTGAAGATCACACACGTGCATGGGAGCAAGGTATTCTAATGAAACACATTCTAATAATTAAGTTGTAACTGATTTATTCATTATATCATTTCTCTTACAGAAGTTATAAGAAAAACACACATGCTTCTCCCTCTGTGGTTTTCCATAAATTAAAGGTAATGTGAAATGAGCAAAACAGTGACACGAGAACTGTCAACACAAATTAAAGCTCTTGTCTAACATTGTATCATGGCATTTAGGAATACAAATTCAAGTAGAAAAATAACTGGAAAAATGAGTACTACACAATACAAAATTACATGGTCTTCAAATGCCCAGTTCTTGTTTCACCATTTCTTATAATTATTTCGAAGTACTACATAGTTTTAATTTCAAAAGTGGTACACTTAATTATTGCCCTAAATTTTGAACGAATAAACAACCCCATCAAGGCACATTAACACTACTGACAATATTACAAAATAGATACATGAATATAATATGGTAATTAAAAAATTTGGATCAATCAATTAGGATCGTAAATCCGAGGTTCTACACCCTGTCAGCAAGTTCAGAACTCAATCATTATATGCATTTACATGTGAACTATGGTTCCAACATACCTTTCAGAGAAGAACTCCGTGGTGACATCACAAGAGTAGCTCCAAATTTGAAGCAATTCTACCGCAGAATACACATTCCCCCTCCTTTCTTGTTGGAGATCTCCTGATGTAGAGTTGCACCAAGTCAAGTTTGTACAATACATTTACTTTACTCTCATTTTGTCATACAACAAAAACACAGTCATTACAAAAAAGTAAAGTATAAATTTAATACAAAACTCTATGCAATATAAAAGGTGCAACTGAACATTCCAAGAGTAACAGAAAAGAAGCCTAACAAAAGACAGATAACTTTTGTTTCCTTGTGATGGCAGCAAGAATTAAAACGTGCAAAAACTTACGTATTCAAATTTCTGCAGCTAACAAAACTGTTAATTTTTTTTTTGGCTATTATGCTTTATGAACAGACATCTAGGAATGTGTAAATTTAAGTTCTTTTACATCAAAATATTTCAATTCTATCTACAGTTTCAAGACTTAAATACTAGATTCACCTTGAAAACGATGAACAGCCAATTCCGTATGCTGAGCCTGGTTAGATTCTCAACTTGCATTCCCAAAATATCTCAATATGTCACAGTTTTAGGGTCGGAAGATCAGCTTTCGTAACTTCTTATCGATATCCTTGGTGTAAATTTGGCTCCAATTCTTCACAAAGGCTCACCACCTACCGGAATTACAAAGCTGCAAAGATTCAAAATAAAAATCACTCCCTATTCAAAGAAGTCATGTCCTTTACTGGAGGACCTGTGTGTGCTTACTTCAGGACTGAAAACATCACATTTAAGGCTGCAGTGTTTATCCACAAGAAATACAGCACAAACATTTGCTGTGGATTCCTTCAACAACATAATAAAGTGCATAACAAAGTCAACTTCTTCATTGTGCATTAATACATAATTCACTCATAATTCAATAAACATAATAAATTAGAATTAGTTCCTACACATAATATATTCAATTCTGCTGGTGATTCACAAATGTATTTCAAATGTGTATAACAAAATAAGGGAACTGCATGTAAGAGTAATATGGTTCTTTTAATAGAAGTGCATGCAAAACTCCTAATAACAATGTGACGTCACTTTGTGCATACAAAGATCAAATTCAGTGATGGAACATTACTTCATTCCTAAGTAAACACACACAATATACACACAGACGGCAAATGACCATCTAAAATGAAGAGCATTCCACTATTATTTGCACGCATTAACTTGGCCAAGAAAATCAGTTGTTACTGCCAACAGCACAGTACCAAATCCTAAGCAAACAAGACTTAATATGTCTAGAAAACTGGTTAACACAGATAAAGGTGAGTATTGATCCTCATCACTTGTGTAAAGTCCTGTGAGATCACCCACTTAAAATATACCAAGTCTACTGCAAACGAAGATTTATAACTGCTTCAAAAGCTGACATTTATCATATCGAGAATAAACACATCCTTCAAATACAAAGCTTCATTCATGAAATTCCCTTCTGTCAACGTAACAAAGGTCCATATTTGACTGGACTGAAACAACATAATAAAATTAAAGAATTTTTAAGTTCAAACTGAAATCTTATGTACCAATCAATAAAAAAAAAGCAGAATTCAAAGCTATTAAAAAAGAAAACGCAGTTTTACGGTTTGTTATGTAATTAATGCCCCAAAGACATCTCACTGGACTTTGTGTTACTTTAAAAAGCATCATTCTGATCATTATTACATTCTGATGGCAGACGCAAGAAATCAAGGAATACAGATTAAGAATAAATCATTCTAAACTAAAGAAATAAGTGGCAGAATGCATAATACAAATATTGATCTGTTGGTTGCTTCTGGCGAACTAAATGAAGCACTAGACTCATAGGCTGTGCTACCCTGACAGTGTGAACAATTACATCCCTGAGGTGAAGACATCTCTAGGGCAGAATTAATTATTCCTAAAGGTAGTCAAGGTAATGACTAGCAGAGATCAATTTTAATGCTGTAAATCTAAAGACGATTCCTGGCCTCTCTTTCTTTCCAAATGAAGTCATGATTTTCAGCCCTTTAAAAATGCACATCCATAACAAATTCTATCCAAATATCCATGTTCCATAAATTTTTTCCAGTTAAAAGCTTTTAATGAACTTGTACTTAGGGACTAAGTACCTTTACATGAGATAATAGGTAACCTATCCCACAAAAACTTGTATCACATTATACCTTACATACTTACAAATGGCTTTTAAGGAAACCGGAGATTCATTGCCAACCTCACATAAGCCCATCATCAGTCCCTATAATGAGCAAGATTAATCCAGTCCCTAGCATATCCCATCTCCCTCAAATCCATTTTAATACTATCCTCTCATCTATGTCACAGCATCCCCAAAGGTCTCTTTCTCTCAGGTCTCCCAACTAATACTCTACTGTATATGCATTTCTGCATTCACCCATATGTGCTACATGCCCTACCCATCTCAAACGTTTTGATTTAATGTTCCTAATTATGTTAGGTGAAGAATACAATGTGTACAGTTCTGCGCTGTGTAACTTTCTCCATTCTCCTGTAACTTCATCCCCCTTAGCCCCAAATATTTTCCTAAGCACCTTATTCTCGAACACCCTTAACCTCTGTTTCACTCTTAAAGTGTGAGTCCAAGATTCACAATCATACAGAACAACAGGTAATATAACTGTTTTATAAATTCTAACTTTCAACTTTTATGAAAGCAGATTGGATGACTAAAGTTTCTCAACCAAATAATAGCAGGCATTCCCCATATTAATTCTGAGTTTAATTTCCTCTCGAGTGTCATTTATATTTGTTACTGTTGCTCCAAGGTATTTGAATTTATTCACCTTTTCAAAGGATAAATTTCCCTTAAAAATAACTGAAGATTTATCATCTCATACTATTTTCACATCCTATCACGAACTATTTGAATGTATTCAAGTTTTTACAGAGTACTCATTGACTCTTCTTACAAGTTTCCAGTACTGTAAATTCCGAAAGTAATTTCAATTTCTTTTATTCAACTTGCAGTAAATACACGTGATATTATGCTTGCAAATATCTTTCCTCCCCTAAACATGACTTTCAATTCCTACTATATTACATATGAAGAACACAAAGAAGTTGTAAGTGAAACCAATTAAGAAGTTTTGTGATGTGCATAATCCACGTCATATTTAAATAATGTGCTGTTACAGAACTAATAACGGTTATTAAATCTCGAATTAAAAGAAGTATCACATTATTTTATAAAATTTAAAATCACGATTAACAGAGGTTTATCACAACTTACTTCCAGGCCAAGTTAAAGTGCATTAAATTAACACTCACACACACAAGAATATGTGTTTATGGGTGTTGAAATAAAGTCTTTTATAATCTGTGAAAACAAAGGAAGGGATCCTCCGGTGATAAATACCTCTAAAGAGATCCATCATTAACACACACCATTGCATCCCCATTGCAGACGTAGAACCTAGGAGTTTGTGTGACTTGACAGTCTATAATGCTGCAATTAAAATATCAAAATCTACCCCAAAATACTAGGCTGCAGTAAACATAGAAAAACACACATACAGAGTCAAGGATGTGCGAGTAACTCATTACTTACTCGAACACCCCTCAACAAAGCATTTACGTTCAATTATGAACCAGAGCATCAGATATAAAAATCTCCTGTTACTGATGACTTTGCGTTTCTTCAAAAAGTCTCAAGTTTCCACTTTGCACAACATTCCTTACTTTAGCAAGACCTCTTGTTGAGAAGAAAATTTGCAAGTTTTCAACAGTGTGCTGAGATATGAGCCAATAGAATAGGTGATGCGATTTTAATGATTGAAAATGCAAGTTGTATCAAAAGATCGGGAACATCATCTCAACATACTGTTGAAAAACTAAAAAATGTTCCCAAAATAACCACTATGGAAATACAAAATTCTTAATTCCTTGCATCAGAAAGGTTGAATGGTTCTGGGACTTTATTAGTATGTTTCTAATGACCCTTTCTTACTTCATACTATCACTAAATAGTATTCTTTCAAGTTCATGCTGAACACCTAACAATGTGGGATCCAGTAAGGTGGTTTTTGACAATATGATTCTTAAGCCCTTTCATATTTGGTTATGATTGTATGAATTCATTAATTCTTACTAATGAATATACAATGTACAATGTACAGGTTTCACAATAATTTATTCAGATGAGAGGTGTATGACAATCACGACATAGTTAAAAAGAGCAGGGATTACGACACCACAGTTTTATTGCTCCCTCAACTCACTCGCAATCGCGATGTTTTTGCTCCAATCAGAAAAGTGAAAACTGTGTCTTTTAGATTAGGTACTGGACGGACAATAAGAGCACACTAGTTACGTTTCATTACCAAGTGGTTAATGTGAGAATGAAGTAATGATGAGCTGGACATATAATCTAGCCTTCAGTCAAAAGAATGAGATCTTTCGCATGCAGCAAATCTACCATATAAGAGTCAATAGCTTTACTTTCTCATCCAATGAACATGCACTTCGAATATTTCCATCTAAAATGACTCGCCCTCAGTCAGGATAGTAGTAGTCAAAAGACAAACCAGGTAATACTACTTATAACACAGCAGTGAACACATTAATAGACATTTAATTTTTTCTTTCAAACTAGAAATGCCATTCAAAATCAATGACAAATGATGATATGATGACGCAATGGTAGAATAGAATAACAAAGAAAATCGAAGTACTCAGGAAAAACTTGGCCTATGGATTTGTACACTACAAATCTCGTTACATTTGTTAAGGAATCAACCAAGGTACTGCTAAACCAATGAACTGCTTGCAGAAAAAAAAATCTTGTAATTATTTTGTTACTTCAGATTTAATTCTGAATAATTTAGACTGTAAAGTAACGAAACATTAGTACACTTCAGATGTTGTGTTTTTCCAAGCAATTTCATTTAAACAAACTTCCCCTAAAAGAGGGGTTGCCCTGAAGGACAAAGTATACCAAATATTACAAGTAGGTCTATTAGTAAATGCATACAATTTTATGAAAATTTTTCCGTGAAAAATATAATTATCATTGTTGTGCTATTAATTTACTTTATGTATGTGATTTCTCAGAAGATAGATTGAATATTTTAGAGCTGTTAAAGAAACAGTCTTGGCCAAAGAGGATTCAAGATTGAACTCTTTGCAAAAATTAATAATTTTTGTAATCGTGCCTCTAGCACCCACTAATAACACAATAATATCAATAGTTTGTAACTTATGTATATTTAAATAATAAGGAACAGTTGGATCACAAATTTGATTCATCTCTTCTGATTGAGTTACATTTAGTACAAATCCATATTATTCAATTCTAAGTTATTTGTTAATAAAAAATTATTCTTCTTTTTTTAAATCACTTTGTAAATAGTTTTCTGTAATTCAGGATCCCTGTGGTCACAGATATTGTTCGGCTGATGTCACTGTGATTAAATATATATTCAAAGAGGATAGTTGGATCTATTATATAGCCTGTTGTGTTGTTAAATGCTAATATATTAACCCACCAACAGCTTCCTGTTTCCTATAGACCATGGATTTCTTCATAGGTGGTTTATCCCTTGTTGCGGAGAGCTTGAGCGATTGCGGACCTGATTTTGTGATGCCTGGCATTGTGTAATGTCTCACCATGCGGGCAAGACCCCAAGAATGTGAGCGAGAATTTCTATCTCATTGAAGCAGTGGTGACAACGGTTACTGTCCATGGATCTGCCCAGAGTAGCGCGTACAGCCACAACATTACCGATCATTTTTATAGCATCCCTCCATTCACTGCAGCTCAGTCCCTCATTATGAGTGATCCACTGGTCTGTGGCAGGATGTTCCACGAAAAGGGAGACTCTTTTCCCTTTTTGATTATGTATATATCATAATTCTATTTCCACAATCATACATATTTAATTTTTTTAACAATTACTGACTTATTTTACCGTCACTTATTATTTATTAAAAAAAATTAAAAGGCCAGAATATGCTTGATCAGATAATTCATTATTACAGAAAGTGATTTTACTGAGGAGAGAAAGGGCAAGACTATTTTCTATTTGTTTAAGCATACCTCTGAGATGTCTACTTTAGTTCTACTTTAGAACTAAACGAAACTAAAGTAAAGGAATACGCAATATGATTAAATAAATACAGGATTACAGCAAGAAAACTGTTCTGCAGTTGGTACCAGCACATTGTGGAGTATATGGTATATAATGTTGCAGACATACTTTCAGAAAAGGGAAATAAAATCTAACAACCAGAAATGAAAATACATTGTAACAGTAAAATGTCTAATGAATGTAAAATTTCAGAAAAATATAAAGTTATAGTTGCTGAAATTGCAAAAAAGAACTTTCACAGGATTCACATTTAATTTCTATAATTCCAGGGACTAAATACTTGCAAATTTAGACATGTGTCTCAATACAATAACACTTATACAGATTGAATTTTAGTTTCTTCAAATTGTATATTTATGTAATACACCCAAAGGAATAGATATAAAACACATATTTATTTGTAAAGTTTTGGCAACCAGCAATATATATATATATATATATATATATATATATATATATATATATATGCAAAACGACAAATAACTTGTTAGAAAACTTGTTATCCTCTGAAAACAAGTCTTCATCTTCCCTGTCATCAGAATTCTTACAATGTAAAAACATTTTAATGAAACATAATTCTGGAAAATTACCTAGATATCAAATGGCGAAAATCGTTTATACATATAAAATAAAAATGTACATAGAAAATCTACAATGACTGCCTTTAAAAAGGTAAAAAGTTTTGTCCCAGAACCATTTTTATTTTTATAGTTTTAATCTGTATCTACTTTCAAAGTAATTACTACACTTTAAAACTTGAGACATCTCTGAAGGTAAGTGGAGAGAATTTGTTAAATCCATTTTATCCGTCTTTTAAATCCTTCATCGAGGGTCAATAGCAAAATTAATGAGATGCCTTAAACTAAGTTAGCTATAGGGGTCACCTGGAACTGAGTAACATCCTGTAGTAAACACCGGCACGCTCTAAACCAACCAATCACAAGCAGGCCGAGCAGAAGTATGCATCGCTAGTGGAGTAAATGGTGCACCGTCAATCAAAGCTACCAATTAATTATAATAATCTGCCTTACTCTAACCCTACAGTGTTTTCCTCCTATGGAAAGAAAATTCGTATCATATGATATGGAATAACACAAACACGGAAAGAATTGCAAAATGTAGACAAGCAGCCATGAACCTTAGAATTCTGTCTTTTTTCTTTTCTTTTGTGTAGTTGCAATCCATTTAAATCAGTGACACTCACTATGTGACCTTTAACTTTCTTTCATGAACTCTAAAAATTAACTTCTTTTCTGCAATGTATTAGATGAACACACAAATGTGGCAATTATTAACATTGCATTCAGCTGTTCATATTTCCTCCTCCTTTTTGCTCTGATTATGTAATAAACTTTGCAATTTACAGTAAAGTATATAAATGTTAGATACAATCCTACTGGAAGACTGAATCAAAGTGAGCAAACACTGATCTAAATGCATACATAAAAGTCACTTTATATGGTGTGGACAAGACTTGCTGTTTCAAAATCTCACACACAAAAATTCTCAATGCAACAAATCCTAGCTTGGAGAAATATATGAAGTTCTTCCTAGTTTAACTTGTCAAAGAACTCTGGAATTTGTATGTCTCTCCACATATACAATGGCTACCTTATTTGTTATGGCATCACACAAAATATAGACTTTTCTTTTTTATTATTTTAGTGCAGAATTATAAACGCAATTTATTATTAGCCTTTAAAAGTTAAATCAAAATGGTTACTTTTGCAACACACATTCATAAAGTGCATAATTAAGAAAAATTCATGATTATTGGTCTGTGACAACTTCTTCACCTTCAGTCACCTATGAAAAGGCAACAATATACTTAGAGTCTCTTCCTACATTAAGTGACATTTTTCGTATAAATTGTTTTACAGTTACGTAACTGATCAGATATGAAGCTTTCTAAGGTATTTCCGAGTTTCTGTTATACTGACTGGTACGGCTGATCACTGTTATAGGAAACAATGATGATAATGAAGAATTGTGTAATGAGAGGAAAAGAAACGAAGCTATTCTGGTACAAACTGCTTGAATAAGCAATTTTTTCAACCACAAAAATATTGTTCACAAAGACTTGGAATCAAATCTGAACTGTCAGAAGAGATGTGTAAGCAAACTATATTTAGCACTTCTAGTAACTTCATAAAATATACAGAATCTGAATATGTTAATCCAAAATCTAGAATATAAATTGGAAAGATCAGACCGGTACCTTCTCCCCGCTAAGAACTGTGAACAAGTCATTACTACACAAACAAATGAAAACACAATGAATTTTACTGAATTTTAGTTCTTCAGCATTGCTACATAGTCTCAAGCTTTCAAAATCTATGCATGAATTTAGTTATGAATCCCATTAACAGTGAAGTACGTTTGAGCAGAATTCTCTTTTGTTTTAATTTCTAAATTTTATAAGAAGTATGTTGCAATTGTTTCTGACAATCAAACACACTAACAAAAGACCTAACAATTCATTCTTAAATTATTTCAAAGGTTTCACTCAGTGTGACTTTTTTTTTAAATTGTTGCAACAACTGGACAACATGGTTTAACACACTGAACTTATGATTTTTTTTGAATTCTTATTTTGTTAGGTTTAATTATATTTCTTAAAGTAAAAAATATTTTTAACTTTTAATCTCTAATAAGACAACGTAACTTATTGTATAAGTGAAGTTAATAGTCAGTATGAAAGGGTATCTCTCCATGAAATAGGGAACATACAATTAGGTGTACTGTATCACGAAGTTTCGACTCAATAAAGGTTACTGTCAGTTTTGCTACAGTATTTTTCTCCAACAGACAGCTATGCAAAAGGCTGACTAAGAAGTATCTTCACAAAGGAAGTAAAAAATAAAATTTTTTGGTTATATTGGACTTTGTTTGCAAACACATGTGTGGCAAAGTTATGTGAGCTTCTGGAACAACTATTGTGCTGTTTACTGTCGAGTATTATAGGGGTTTCACACAATATAACACTATAAAATCAACCTGGATGAAATCTAATAACATTACTGAATGAAATCTGCTTTCGACATTGCAACTGGGATTAGTTCCGATATTGGGATTTTGTCAGTTGGACAACTGGTATGATATGGTATGGATTAGGTAGGACTGAAGGATGGAATAATCTCACTCACATTTATGCCATTGTGTTAACTTCAAATTCAGATATGGGCAGGAAGTGGCAGATAAATTTTGCTGCAATTGTTATCCTTACATGCTGTACATCTATGACGCAGGCTCCCAGCTTCACTTCCCTCTTAGGTGAAGCCAAGCTAAGAATTTTATCGCCTTTTAAAATCCATCACACTCACCTCGTTTTGAACCAACACAACTCAGATCCAATGGCTAACATGGTAACTGTAATACTTTTTTTTTATTTTAGTAGGTTATTTTACGAGGCTTTATCAACATCTTAGGTTATTTAGGTGAAATGAGTCCGGGGTCCAACACCGAAAGTTACCCAGCATTTGCTCAAATTGGATTGAGGCAAAGCCCCAGAAAAAACCTCAACCAGGTAACTTGCCCCTACCGGGAATCGAACCCGGGCCACCTGGTTTCACGGCCAGACGCGCTAACCATTACTCCACAGGTGTGCACAACTGCAATACTACCACGGACATGTTTGACACTTAGGTTTATCGGAAATTTGTTATGCAGCTGTAACGGTGAGACAGAACTAAGTAAAGAAAGATGACAGTGCATGCACACTTTTGAATCTGTCTTCACTGGTTAATATTTAGCAACAATATGTAATAGTTAACTAAAGCTAAATTTATATTCACAATGTATCACTGCACATGTTAATTTCGATGTTCTACACCAGTACATGTTTCATGAAATGTTTAGTTTTATTTTATCATCTATCAAAATATTAACTACAATATCTTTTACATTCTAGGGTCATTTCATATATAATGTACAGGTTGGCAGTACTGCAGATTGAGTGCTGCAACAACAATGAAAATTACGTCAGCTGCAGTTGAAAGCTTGATGAAGAAGCACGTGTTTTGTTTCATCCATAATGTACTGTGTTTAAAAAATGAGAGCTAAAAATGGAGCCTGCACGTCTCAGATACTGTTACTGTTGAAGATCAAACATCGTACATTAAGATCGAAACTTTACATGGCAAAAACCCCACAGAAATCCTCAGTGCTTTAAGTGAAGTTTGTGGTGAGTTCACAGTGAACCATAGCACAGTTTCTCGTTGAGCTCACAGTTTTCATGGTGGTCGTATGAGCATAGACAGTGATTCATGAAGGAAGGCCGAAAACATCAACAGATGAACAAAGTGTGAAACTTGTGGCAGATGCTCTTGAAAAAGATCATCATGCGGTATGTGGGAAACTTTCTGAAGCCACGGGGATTTCATCAACATTAGTATTCCATATTCTGACAAACAATTTAAAGAAAAGAAAAATTTCTGTGCAATGGATCCCTCACTGCTTAAATGTTGAACAAAAGCATAATGCCTGGACAATGCAATCTTGCTGAAACAAAAATTCGACGTTGAAGGTCAAGCATTCCTTCATCGAATTGTTGCTATTGATGAAACTTGGGTTAAAGACTTTGAGCTGGAGTTGAAATCACAGTCCGAGCAAAAAGTTTCGACCACCTCAATCAAAGGTGAAGCAAATGATGATCTTTGCTTATGATCACCAAGAAATCATGACAAATAGTCACATGTGGAACAAGTGTCACAGCAGTGTATTATCGTAACTTTATGCAAAATCTGCGCAGAAAAATGCACAAAAACAGACTTCAGTTGCTCGAGGTTGGATGACTGATTCTCCATGATAATGCTCGCCTGCACATCAGGAATGTTATAACCCAAAAGTTGCGCAAATACAGATGGAAAATATTACCTCATGCTCCATACAGTCCGGACATGCGTCCATCATACTTCAACTTGTTTCCAATGCAATGCAAGAAGAAATGCTTGATATAAGAATTTACAACAGTAGAGAAGGCAAGACTTGTTGTGTTACCCTAGTAGGTACCACCAGTGGGTATGGAGAGAAAGATATACTCGAGGGGGACAAGTAATTACTATAATAACATTAATCTACTAATTATTCTTCATCATCATCATCATCACCATCACCACACCACCACCACCAAAATATATATCTTAATAAAAAAATACTGATCATATAGTCATTATAGAATGCCTAAAAAAAAAAAAAAAAAAAAAAAAAAAAAAAAAAAACTGACGACAAAACTTATGAATTATCACAGAAGGTGGTTCAATTTCATAGACCCCCCATTCTCCTTGGTATGTGAAAGAGATAGACATCTTTAAAGCTGTGGTTATACTCATGACATCTATGACATTAAAATATCACTTTTTGGGGGGAATACGTACATCATTCTATTCTATTTTTTATGAATATGCTCATGACAATCAGACACTGTATGGTTCTCTTACATCATAAACATAATCTGGTCACAAGTTTTAATTCTTTCCTGAAGTTATAATTTGAATTTTTTATCTGAAAAATTCTTCACTGTCAGCCAGGTTTAAACCTGCAATACCTGGCTCCAGAGAAAAGTATGACAAACACTAGGCAAGCACACAAGGACGTACTTTATCCACCTACCATAATCTAGACACACGATCACACACTCCTCAATATTATCCATTCCCTCCCACTGAACATCCTAATACTAATCTTCTTTCACTTGGCATTTCTCGACTTTGGAATTCCCTACTGAGTAATGTCAGAGACTGTCAGACATCAAATCAATTTAAGAACAGACTAAGGAAGTATTTTTGAAACAATTCTAGTTAACAATAATAGTTGTTTCAAGTTTCTCAATGTTTAATGGTTATATATATCACAGAATAAATATTTAAATTATCTCATTATTATTATTATTTCTTATCAATATTATTACTGTCTCACTAACATTACTTATCTAACTTTCACTATTTACTTTTACTTTCATCATTCACTTTCATGTTGTTTTACGGTCTAGATATTAATGTAATAACTACTGTAAGCCAATTGTATTCAATTAGAATTAATCTGGCTGGGCAGAAGAGAAGGCCAACTGGCCTTTGCTCTGGCAGTTTAAATATATCATTATTTAATACACTGGCTGAGAAGAAACTGCCTACTGAAGGATTCACTGGAAGAAATTGTGAACGGGAGAAGAGTTTGGGGCAGAAGAAGATATCAGATGATAGACGACATTAAGATATATGGATCATAATACGAGGAGACAAAGAGGAAGGCAGAAAATAGGAAAGATTAGAGAAAGCTGGGTTTGTAGTGAAAGACCTGCCCTTGGGCAGAACACTAAATGAATGAATGACAACAAAAGGACATACAAATCTAATTATTACGTATATTATGAATAGTAGCACTGCAAAGTTAGAAAATATCACAAACACTGTAACTGCTTCAGGCTTCATATAGATATTGTTTGGATACCTTGATACTTATCAACGAAACATTCTCTATTAAAATGTTGGGCAATTATCATGGCAATTTGTAAGAAAACTTAATTTAAGAACTTCTGCCATTGGGTATTATTAAATGTAACTCTCAACTCTCTGAAGGAACATATAAGAGTTCGACAGTAAGTTTACTTATCTTATCAAGAGCGATTATCAAATAATTTGATAAACAATCTTGTATTAACTACATAATACTGTGTGCATTTAGTCATATATGTATATTCTCGGTCTGTTGAACAATATGATGTGAAAAGCCTTAAGGTTTAGTATATCAATAAAATAAGCCTTAATGCTCAATACAACTTTCGCAACTCTTATATTTTTCTTCCTTCTGAAGAGGGAAGAAGGAATAAATACATTAAAATAACGCACTACACTAACAAACCAAAAACTGCCTCAGTATTTTTTACATCTTTAATTGCTTATGCTCATAATAAAATGTACTTCACTGCATGATATATGATTATGTATCTTGAAAGCTGAGACAGTACTTTGGCCAACAGCAAATAATTATGGGCACTGGTTTCCTACATTCTGTAATTCTTTCCCAATTTGTATACAAGTCTTTCTAGTCCTTATTTACTAGCAACAAACACAAAAATATACACCAAACAATAAAGTTTCTCTTTTCAGACAGAAACTCTTAAAAAGTTCCACTTCTCTTGGATATATTTTCGGATAACTTTAGGTTTTGACACCAGCAGCACTTGAGTTGACTAAATTTTGTATGTCTTGTATTATTTTTGAAAAGGTTAGGTGTAAGTCACAAAGGCAACGGAAACAACATTCTATCTACTTTTATTCTAGCAAAATCGAAGTCATTTGGTGCAACTGAATGATTCTTTTTAAATTTCAGCTTCTTTGTAGCAAGGTAGGTAGAAGTATCCTCTGTATATGCCATGAAGGTGCTTTGGGAGCATAAGGTAGAGCTCTATGCTTTCATGACCTTGGCACTACAATGTGGTGTGGTCGGCACTATCTTCTGGTCACCTTTCACTACTGAAAAAGATCTGCTACTCAATTTGATAGGAGGCTGAGTGAACCTCAGGGCCTTTCTGGAAGTTCTAGCAACGACAAAAATCCCGTCACTACTCGGAATTGAACCCAGAACTTTCCAGTTCACACCCAATTGCTCTACCAACTGAGCTACCCAGCAACTTGTAATAAAGATTCATGTAACTCTTTCATCCCAACAAACTATTAACACTTAATAATGAAGAGAAACAGAACTTCTATAAATCATTCAGCAGTGCCAACAGACTGCTATTCTATGGGAGTTCCTGCTTAGTGATTCATATTGGATGGAAGTAGGGTTTATGTTCTGAATGAATATATTTAATAGTAAAATCATGGTTGAAGGCCACACTCCTTAGTCCAAATATTCAAATTCGTTACAATTGCGTATATTAATTTCACTTCAGTACAATCTTCTTTGGCTTTGGACAGGTAATCACTGATAAAGACCATTCTGAGTTCTAATCCCTCCTGTGGCAGAATCTGTATGTAGGTATATACAGCTGTCAAAAAAAAAAAAAAAAAAAAAAAAAAGTGACCACACTCGTGAACAGCGAATGTATTCTAAGTCCACTTCGGATCACGGTGATGTTACTTGATGCACGCGCTTGCAGATGCACACTTGAAGCAGTTTCGGAACTATGGTGTTTAACCAGAAGTCATTTGATATCTCGTCTCGTAGAGCAGCGGTAGAGTGCTCACTTAATGATTCGAAGGTTGTGAGTTCGAGCCTTGTTCAAGTTATTTTATTTTGTTATTGTTCGTTAGTGATGTAAATAATATTCAAGTTATCATTTCTATTATGTTACTGTTCTTTAGCGATACAAATAATATTCACGTTATCATTTATATTCTGTTATTGTTCTTTAGCGATATAAATAATATTAGTTTAATGTTAGGTTTGGAAAAATACAGCTGCATAATAAGGGTGTCAGTATTTTCTTCTTATTTTATTACATTATACTTTCCTGTAACATAATAAAATGAAAAGGAGAGACGAGGATTTGAACCTGAGACAATGACATCTAAATTCTGACATTCTTCTGATTGAGCTATGGTACTTACTTGATACTTGACACTGATGTAATGAAACGCTTTTCAGAAATATTAATTTAGATTATATTCTGAATATTAAAGTTACGTTTATGACAATAATATTTGTAGTTGTAGTAGCAGCTGTAGCAGCAGTAGTATTTGTAATTATAACCAAAGCAATGATTTAGGATGTATTGTGTGGATATAGTTCGAAAACAAATTATGGCTCTGAGGTCGAGATAATGAACTACATTTTTTTAACTCTGTGGAATTTGTCTGCAAATGATATAGTTATTAATAAGACCATGTGGAGGCTAAGAATCAAGGAAACCACGACGCCATTTCTGCCTGCGACTTGACTGACATGGCTCCACAAAGAGATGCAGGAAAGTGCAATACAGGATGTGATTCACCTTGGTTTTTTGGCATCCGAGGCAGGCATTTCCACATTTCAGAATGGACAGCTCGGAGATGGGTGCAAAATTATCAATGTTCGGCAATTTTTGGCCGAAAAGCTGGGAGTGGTAGAAGGAATATTTCAACACCACAACAGGATGCCAGATTAGTGGCAGAGGTTGAAAGGAATTCCTTTCATATTGCTGCTACTTTGAAGGCAGTCGTCAATTTCCCTGTCCACGACCAGACTGTGAGAAATTGTTTAAGGGCTGCCAATTTGAGACCTTGATGTGCCATTCCTAGGGAAGTTCATAAAGAGCACGTAGAAGAGCGTTTAGTCTTTACAGTGGGAAATGGTCATCAGGATTGAAAAAGGGTAAACTTTTTTGATGAAGTCACCTTTTCTACTACAAAGAAAGGACCCACTCATGTATATCGTCGTCCTGGCACTCGCTTCAACCACAGATACACTGCCATTCATGCCCACAGTGGTAGAGTGTCTGTGTTGTAATGAAGTGGGCACAATCCATCGCATTCGCAGGAAATTGAACCAGCAGAAATATCAACGATTGCTGGAACAGTGTATGGTTCTTTATGCTAGGTTGTTATATCCTGCTGAAATTCTTCAATTTCAGCACGATAATCATCCAGTTCACACATTTCAATTGATTCGAGACTGGTTTGTGAGCAGAGAGAATACTGAACTGATAGACTGGCCTCATAGCCCTCCAGACTTGAACTCTTTGGAGAATATGCAGACACAAGTAAAGAAGCATATGCGGAAAAATTGGCCCAATCGCCCTCCAAGACGTCCTGATGATTTGTGGAAGCTTGTCCAGAATGCCTGAGATGTCTGGCTGATAACAGTTGCTATTTGAAAAGACTAGTCAATTCCATGCCCACTCGACTGCAAGATGTGATCGAGATAGAATGACAACAGACTAAATATTGAATCGTAACTTTTTATTTTCCTTTTTTTTTTTTTTTTTTTTTTTTTCTAAGGCAGACGCCAGTAAGTTGGTTTTATTTATGTCACTGAAGATATTTCTGTTGAGAATAAAATCTTCCCTTCCTTCATTTGCAGCCATAACGTCATAATAAATAATGATAAAGTCATGGCATAATACATTCATGAACCTGATGTCAATTGCTAAAACAGTTATGAAAGAGACATGAGCAATTATATTTCCTCTCTTTCTTAAAAACAACAAGGCATAAAAGTACTTGGTTGTATTTGAATGCATGACCTCATGAATACCAGCCCGAAATGCTACCACTACACTACAATAGCAACATGCAGAACACTTCATTTATAACTGTAGATATCAGGCCACGTGGTCAAACAACATGTAACTTCACCTGTCTCCGAATTACAGCGAAGATACCTGAAGGAAACTTAGATTCTAGAGAGCAGTCACTTTTTTTTTTTTACAGCTATACCATATTTGATAGGGCTTACAATACCAAAATCATGTAATCCAATCTTTTTTCTGCTACCCAATATCAGTAATAATATAGAAATACGGTTTTCTACACAAATTTTTAAATTATTTTATTCATATAAAGATTATAATAATGGCAACAATAAATACCAGTAATTATTAATGAAAACGTTCAACTGTTCCTTCATAAAAAAGTTCAACTACAACGCATCTCTGGCTATCTCAGAACAATAGCACATTCAACATGGACCTGAAGGATTTTTCTTTATAGCCATTAATCCAATACGTATAAAAATTAGATCCAGGTCAAACAACAACATTACTACTTGCTTATGTTTCTTAAAAGTTCTCTTTATTCAGAGAGGTGGTTTGGATGTTTCTTGTTAGGGTATTATTTTATAAACGCAATTAATGCTTGCTTTAACATGGATTCAAGTAATCACATGTTCTTCTTATTCTGTTGAACCTGTTATAAATATATCACGGAAATATCATATGTACTTCGGTACATCATAATAATACATAACTGTTATAAAAATGCTTTCCTTTGGAATAACAGTATTAACACTGGTATCTTTGTTTCACACATTAAAAATGCTTAAACATTATTATTACGATTTTGTTCAGTATTGTGAGCCCTAAATATTGATTGTTAACAGGGGATTAAGTCTTAATTTTGGACAAATACAGGCTATTTGTTATGAATAGTCTAATACCACACATCACTGCACTGTGAATACAAATGTTACATCTTAAACAAATATTATATTACAAGGTAGAGGTGAAAAGTGTGAGCTCTATCAGCACACCAATCATTAATAAGAGAACAGGAAAGGATGAAGATAAATTTTCAAAGCCAGAGGAGTTGTAATTTTTATTTCCCATTTTTCTTCGTAATTCGTTGTGATTGTAATCATTTACTGCCCTTTGGAATGCCCAATAACATTAAGCATTAACATAGCAGCCCTCACTTATACCTATTTTCGAAACTATAAATACTAAAGTTACAATGTAAATTGTACATTCACTCATTGAGTGCCATAGTGGTACATAATAAGAACAAGTATTAAATATGCATCAAACAAATGACGTAAAAGTCTTGTGAGGGAAAGAGACATTTGAGTTTCAATCAATGAAAAATCTATCTGGATAAATAGTGTGTGCAAAAGTGTAATAAACATAACATGTTGAATGACAACTTTATGTCACTCTGATTTTTTGATGTAAATACGTTTATATGGAAGGGTCACTAGAAAAATACAGGTAAAAACTGGGTAATGGTATCAAGGAATCATAAGTATAAGTTTTATGTGTAACATGCCAGGTGTCTCGTGGTTTTTCACGTGGTCCACCTCACTCTATTCTTTACATAATGTGCCTCATGATTTTCCACACAGTATGTCTCACTCCGTTGTACTATTGGACAGGATGTATTTAGACTATTACAGTTCAAAATTTGATAGTTAAACATTAGAAACATTTGGGAATTTTCTGATGCAAATACATCACCAAGCAAAAAAAGCGCAACACTTAAGATTTTTTTTGATAAAAGAATATTTAACAGAAACGCTATTTATTCCACATCCAATATATCTTCATAATATTTTGAAAGTATCACATTTATTCTACATGCAATATATCCTCATAATATTTTAAAATTATCACTTACTACACTTTTACACGATAAAGAACCATTTTAACAAACAAATTAATAATAAACTAGAAATGAATAGAAGTTGTTCATTAAGCCCTTTTGATGCCACTGAAATTCATTTTTACAAAACTACCTCGACACACACTTTGCCAATAAATAAACACAGAACCATTTTCACATGACTCTCGACACTCAGTAACATGTAAACAGTACCACCTCTAGAATCATAACAGCTCGCATCCTATTTGGCATCCTGGCAATTGGGGTGCGCATGTCATTCTGTAGAATGCATCCCAAACTTTATAAAAATTTGCCTGAATCTCATCCAGAGTGTGAAGAACTCTTCGGTGGATTCGATGTCAGTGCATATCCCACACATGCTCGATGAAACTGAGGTCAGGACAGGACTCTGTGCTGGCCAATCCAAAGTGATAACTTCCGTCTCCTCTATGAACACGTTGGGGAGCATGAGGTCTGGTGTCATCATGTATCAAAACGAAGTTCTCTTGCTGAGGTAAAAGGTATGACATGTTCAAGAACTAACTACGTGATATGACTACATGCACTCAGTGCCTTGCCTCATTTTCAATGATCACAAGCTTGGTGCTATCTTCAGAGCTGATGGCCCCTAGTTCTTCTCCACACTCTTTGTCTTTCATCTGAGATCTGAGGCTGAATATAGATTCATTAGTGAAGAAACATGGAGCAGAAGAGAAGACTGCTCCACTGCCCAATACACATGTTTTCAAGTAAACTGTAGACAGGATCTCAGCATGTGAACTGAGTGTCACTCAGAGGACTTCTTGAGTTCACATCAGGTTTGTTTCCCCAAGTCTTTTTCTCGAAGTCCACTCACTGATGTTGATATTATGCACTTTCTCAAACCGATTTTTTTAATCTACTGCTGTAACATGGTGGTCTCTCAGCACCTCCAGAGTTAAAAGGTGGTTATCTCTGGCCGATGTTAATCTCAGACGACCTCTATGAAAGCTGTTGTGTTCCTGAAAATGTTTTATAGATCGAAAAATACTCGTGGGTGATCTTCCTAGCACATTCGCAACATAACTTAAGCTGCTTCCATCACTGATTAACGCAACTGCTCTTGTAGTGTCTTCTGACTCAAAGCCACCTATAGTTAAAATTTTCTTCACAAAACTTTATTAAACACCAAACAAAAGTTTGGGATATGTGTGCAAATACTGTCAAATGCAACAACAACAATGGGCACAGACCAAAGACCACCAAAGCTGTAAACATCTATATGACTGTTATAAAACTTAACTGAGATAGCATCATAAAACTGCAAAACATATCTCAATGAGATTAAAGTACGAAAGAGATGAAAGAGATTAGGGGTGGTCTCGATTTTATCATATTTTTATTCTAAAACGTTTATAACAGTGTCCTAGAGGCAAAAGGTCACTATGTCTAAAAAAATAATTTTAATATAAGAAATATTTACATCAAATTCATCGGAACTAAGACTGCACTGTCAGTTTTTCTCTATACTGAAGAATTAAGTAGATACAGTAAAATCTTTATGTCCTTAAATTCATGTCCTGAAGACATTTTTGACTTGGTACATGCTTTATAATTGAATAATTACTACTCTAAAATAAATAATAATGTATACACTAAGTAAACTCTCTCCAAAGTGAAACAACACTAGCAACTAGCAACTGTAGTAAAGTTGGCAATATGGACTTCCACTTTCAAACAAAATTGTGCTATTCTTCAACTACTACATTTACTCGGATATAATACACACATCAACTTATTTTATTCTAAAAATCCATAAAAAAAAATACTGGAAAATATAATACATACCTATGCTAAAAACATTCAAGATTAAAATTACATTATCGAGGCAGATTATAAAGGCACCCTTACCCCTATACCAGTTTCTTCTAAAGATGGGACATATTAGCACTGTAATCGAAAAAACAACCGAATGTTACACAGCATGGGAGGACTGTTGTTATGGTAACAACAGCTGAGTTGCCAATGTTAAGTTCCGACGTGGTGAGTGCTCAAAAAAGTCTTAGTTTTGAAAAACATAAGGTGAATTTTTCAAGTTTTTTGTCCGATTTGTCGTGAAATGTCAGATATCCTATCTCAACATGGTCCAATCATAGTTACAGCTACAACTGAATGAAGATTCCAATGATTAGGAACCATATTCTGTCTCAAAACGTATGGAGATAAGGTTAGCTGTTCATAGACTATATTGGCGTGAAGTCATGTTTGACACGTGTAACAGGTACCATGAGGGAACACTTGCATGTTGTTTGTGATGCAGTTAACATTCTATTCATTAACTCTCTACACAACATTTATTGTGCATAGTGTCAGCTATAAATACATTTCGTATTTCATTCTGTGTTGAATTTTGTATCGTTTTTGTACATTCGCGTCAATTTTATTGTCAATGAATACTTTAATGCTAGCTGATAGCTTACATCAGCTGATTGATATGGTCACTCAAATTAGCAATGTAGTGCTGCAGTTCCAAGCATGGCCACTTAACTGTCATGTCCAATCTTTCGAAAAAAAAAAAAGAGGTATAGCTATCAAATTCATTCTCACTTGCAGTATAAGAACTGTAACTTCCGTTCAACAGTCTGGGTAGGTCAGAACACTGACCAACGATGACTAACGATATGTCACTCTTACATCAGTAATTAAATACTGGTAAATTCCTTTAGTTTATTTAAAGATGCTTTATTGTTAAAAGTGTACACATAAAATCTCAGATTAAAAGAAAGAAGTGTCATTAAGTCATTACAGCAGTTAAAAATAATATTCGTGTTAACAGTGATTTTTGTAAAAAAACGAACATGAAATTACAAATGATAAGTGTACAGAAGATGAGAAAACATGAATCTGCAATGGTTGTTTACATCAGCAGTTTCCTCACCATCTCTTATAAGATAAACAGAACATTAATTTAAATTTTTTCACGTCTGAGTGTTTCTGTGTGAATATAATACGAACCCCCAGTTTTCAAGACGATATTTTGTCAAGAAAAGTGCATATTATAATTGTATAAATATTGTAATCTCTGAATGATTGCAATTGAGAAACACATTTGATATCGAAATTCTAAATAATTAATTAATAAGTAAAATTAATCATCAAAGTCACAAACGATCATGGAAGTGCTTTCTTGCTCCTGAAGGCAGAGTTCGACCAAATTACACTTGTTTTCAAACACTTTAACTAAGTTCCTTGATTGATTGACTGCATGCATCCAGATTAAATAATCTGCAGGCGTCAGATTTGGAGACTGATGGCCAAAGTCCCTCAGAATAATTCTTTCTCCAAACAGTTCACTTAAAAGTGATGAATGGATACTCTATCTCAGAGCAGTACACATCTGAATCAATGGAATTATTGAAAATTGGCCCTATGATTCGTGTTCTTGATATGGTAATCCATACTTCGATTTCTTATGGATACAATGTTGTTTCTTGTACTGAACAAAGATTGTGTGATGACAAATACACGAATTATGAGTATTAATATAACCTGAAGGGTGAAATCATGCCACATCAGAGAAAAAAGTTCTGTTTAAAATTTCAAGTCCATGCAGACTGACAAATCTCTGAAACCATTGAGACTATAGCATTCTCATTTCATAATCATACTCTTTTATTTACGAACCACTGTGAATTTATATGGCTGTAATTTAAGCTTGCCTGTGCAGATAAATCATGGCAGAACATAGTCAATAGCGTCAAAATTCTGAGTTCCCACGCAGTGAAGCTGTAGCCTTCTTTCGGTTGCATACAGGACATGATTTTTTTAATAGCTCACCTGCATAAACAACCTATATTTACATCTCCATATTGCATCACTGTCAAACAGGAAGATTCTAAGACATCAAAGTATTGGAGAGCAAGACTGCTAAGGACTTCAGTGTCAGATGCAGCACATTAGACAACATCTCCACACTGTATCATATACAACAGGTTTTCAAATCGGGGTACTTGTCAACTAAGTCACCAGCTTCAAGTAATCTTGGTTTATTTGATACGCATTTTCCATTGTGTGCATCATAACAGAACACAGTACACTAGCTTCAAGTAATCTTTGGCTTATTTGATATGAATTTTCAATTGTGTGTGTCATAATAGCACATCAGTATAGATCACTATGGACAAAGGGTACAGGCTTGTAAAATGTCAAATCAAAATATTTTCATTTTTATACCACAGGCCTTCATTCTCATTGTGTTATTCTGTTACTGAAGGTTAATAATGTTATGTATCAACATAGAATCTAACTGATTTCCATAAATCTTTATTTATTCATGAACGAAAAGAATCTTCTACACGAGGCCAACAATTTCAATTCTTTTATTAAACTTAAAATGCAAGGAATTTTTCTGTCCCACCCGAGATTAAGACTACATACTATTAATCTAAAATAAATATGGTAACCACTTTCACTAACGCTACAAGATAATTACTTTTAAAGAAACTGAAGGTACTGATGTGATGAAGGGTAATCAGTCTGACAAATTTAACTGCTAATTTGCCACGCATGTGACATTGTGCCTACAAGTTGCTAACCTATTCCATAGTGAATCTTTGTTGGCATACTGTTTCCGTTAAGTTAGTAAATAATATTGCATGCGATTATTCTTCAAAATGGTGTGTCGTGAAATCTGGAATTCAACAAGGATCAGTTCTCGGACCTTTACTCTTCATGATCTATATTAATGATGTGACTAATATGATAGAACACTGCAGATACCATATGTATGCTGACGACTTGCAAATTTATTTGCATTTCCACCCTGACGAGACTAATGATGCAGTAAACAAAATAAACAAAGACTTGAATTCGATTTCACTGTGGGCACACAAACTTGGATTAAGGTTAAATCCAGAGAAATCGCAAGCAATCGTAATGGGACATAATCGTCTATGAAGCACTCTTGATAGTAGTACTATACCACATATAATATTGAATGGGATTATTGTTAAATACAGTGAAACAGTTAAAAATCTTGGCATTTTTATGGATAGCGATCTAAATTGGAACACTCAAGTAACACACATTTGCAAAAAAATATTTTCTCAACTTCACTCCTTGTTCCATATGAAAGAATTTCTACCACTTACTCTAAAAAACAATCTTATTCAGACGCTTGTAATGCCCCATTTTGATTATTGCGATTCCTTGCTAACTAATGTAAGTTCGCTCTTAGCTGAGAGACTACAACGTGTTCAAAATGTGTGCATACGATTCATCTGCAATACTCGTAAATTTGACCATATAACACCTTCCCTCCAGTTGCTTTCATGGGTGCGTCTGAAGGAACGAAGAACAATACATTCACTGTCTCTTCTGTTTAGAATCATGCATACTTCTATTCCGAATTATCTGTTATCGCGCTTTCAATTTCTTACAACTCTTCGAAACCAACATCAAGCACTTCTTTCTATCCCTCATCATAGAACGTCTTTATACTCATCTTCCTATACTGTAGAAATACCTCGCCTCTGGAATTCGTTACCTAATGACGTCAGGGACTGCCGGACTTTATCACAATTCAAAATTAAATTGGAAAATTTTGTCTTAGTTAATGTTTTTAGGTATTGCTAGAAGTATTTATTTGTGTTTTTTTTCTTTCTTTTTCTTTTCTAATCTAGATTAAAATTGTAAGTTTCTTGTTTATGTTACTTAATTAGTTAGGATACAATTCATTATGATACTTAATCACTCATTTAAAGTTTGTGTGACTGCAACCAGTGTATATATTGCGTGGCTTTACTTTGTTTATAGTGTTTTTTTTCTCTCTCTCTCTTTATTTTTTGTATAGCTTTATTTTGTAAATAGTGTATTTTTTTTCTCTGTTTATTTCTATTATTGTATTTGTATTCCTGGTGTTGTGGAAGAGAAGGCCTGATGGCCTTAACTACACCAGAATAAATAAATAAATAAATAATATACATAAATTATTTGAGTTCCATCTATAACTTATCCAACATTAATTTATTAATATACAAATATTGTCATATATTATAAAAAGACGAACGTTTTCGAATTATATAAAAGTCATCTTCAGGTAGAATAGAATGTCTTAAGAACACAATGTACTACAGCTTGCTATAACATTGTGTTCTTAGGTGATTCTATTCGACATGAAGATGACATTTAAGTCGAAAACATTCGTCCTTTTATAATGTGACAATATTTGTATTGAAATAAATTTATGTTGGATAAATTATATGTAGTTGAAACTCAAATAATTTCTGTATATCCTGCAGAGGCTCACTTACTTTTGTCATATTTATGAGGGCCACTATGTCTCTGCCACATGTATATCTGTTATTGAGATCTTCTCCCATCCAAAGTCATTCCCCATTAAGATAACAGAGCTAGCTGATGTCATAAGCCTAAAACTCCACCACAAGAAACAGAAATGAATACAGAAGAACTGGCATCCAGGATCCGCAGCGAGAAGTGTACAGGGGATGGGAATTGTGCCACTTACCTCGGAATGTTCAACTCTGTGAAGTAAATGTGAAATTAAGTCAAAAGTTTGTTTGTCCCCATGAAACAATATGACATACCTGCAAGCCAGTGTCACTCACTGATTCAAATTGTGGGTGTCTGTGCTCTATGTGACAACTGGCTATTCATCCACACGACCCGCATCACCGCCACCGCTACTGCTCCTGCCTGTCTTGGTGTCCAGATGGTGGCGACCTGAGGATCGGTGTGATGGTGAGGAGTGACGGCCATAGTCTCCATTTAACCCTGCAAGAAGTAACTAATTAAATTATCTACTGCAATACACCCATCACTTTTAGTGGAGTCTCTTATTCTTCTCCAGCTCAGTATACTACATTCTCAATTCTGCAGACCTAACAATTAAGTCACTTTTTGAGTGGGGTATGGCTGGCGAATCGAGATTACACTAAACAATTTTCCTGAAGAGTAACAATAAATTTTTTTGAAGTAATATAATTCGTCATCTTGATGCTCTGTACAAGAAGAAAGAAGAAAGTAAAAACACACATTGCAGTGAATTCTGCAGACACATGGAAATGCTAGAAATGAAGTAGTGAAAAAGAAACAGTTGTTCTCAATATAATAAACAGCACAGACTTAGAAACATGGGTTCCACACTGCGACTGTGAAAAGATCTGAAGTTCTGAAACTCCAACAGAAGAACTTGCACAAGTGTTGTATGTTTCTCTATTAACAGTATTCATAAATAAATAAAGTCGTGCACACTAGTGTCATGATCTAAAGCATCTTGCCTAGGACTCATCGAGAAATGCATGCTGGGTTCGAGTCCTCATGAGGAATTTCTTCATGAAATTTCGGCCAGTGTATAGGAATGGTGCACATCTAGCATCGTGATGAATTTGAATGGTGCACATCTAGCATCGTGATGAATTTGGGGAGCTATGATAGGTAGGAAAATCTGGTTACGGAAACCAGCTACAACAGCTGGGGGGATTGTCCTAATGACACAATACTTCCATTTTGCTTGGATGATCATTCACCTTTGCTGAAGCATGTGGACATGAGACCAGCAGCTGCCGGCCTTGGCCCTTCATGGGCTGCCGAGCCACGGATTTATTTTTAATCGAATAAATTAATAAAAAAAAAGTAGGACATATGCTCATGAACTGTTGAGATGAATGCATAAATTTACATTAAAAAATTAAATTGAGATCTCACCAGGAGACCAGAACTTCGAAAAATTTTACTCAAAACTGTTTCATGTTGAGTTATTGCACTGTTCATTCAGCATCAGCCAGATGGCATGTGTAGATTAAGTGACTAAACAAAGGTGGACTATAAAATAGAATTCAATGCCATTGGACTGTAGGTGATGGACGGCTGCACTGCTAAATTGTTAAGCATCAGAGACCATAAATTACATTGCAAAAAATCCTGTGTGACTTACACAAACACAATTACTTTTATTTATGTTTATTCTTTATTATTTTTTTTACACATACATTTCAATTTTTCTTTCATTTTGACATAATGTACAAGTACATTTACCTTCGATATCATTAAATATTGCTTACATGATCTGTGTTCATCAACCATTCTTAAAAAGTCCAAGATAAGAAGACCACTGGAACTTAGCCCCATGTTTTTCACCACCACTTACCCCGATCCTTGTTTGATCTGCGGTGGTGATCTCTATCATGCTCATCCTTTCGCTTGTAATCTCGATTTCTGTCTCTTGATTTACTTCGGCTGTTTTGAGATGACCTGTAAAATACCACACTCTTTTCAGTGACTTATGTCACCAAAAATTAATTTGAGAGAGAAATCATGTTATGTTCATTAACGTTCTGTCGTAATTGACATTTATAAATCGAAGCAGACAATTCATGCTGATTGACTGGCTTCATTACAGGTAATTGAAAGTATGCACATGCACATGTACACACACAACAAGTTTGCTCCTCAAAGATAGAATAATTTTAAAACAATAGACAGAAGCCATTGTGATATGGATGCATACAGAACAGTTGTACAGCAGAGAGAGAGAGAATTATTATGACAGTCCAGCAGACTTGAAAATTCTCAAAAGTTTCCTATTGTCTATCAAAATCGTTACTTCACAATTAGAGAACAAGTGTACTATAATATGTCCCCTTAATAAAATCACAAGTTAACAATTTGTTCAGTTTCTATAGTTCTGGCAAAAGAGAAGTAAAATCTAATAACGAAAGGAAAATATCTTACGAAGAAATTTTAAATTTTAGAAAAACTCTAAAATCTTAATTGCTCAAAATATAAGAAATTCAAACTAGGAGAAACTTCAATATATCAGTAATTCAAATCAAATTTCTGATTATTCCACAAGATAAGCTAGTGAAAAATTCTTATTTGTTACCGAACATTAAGCCCTTGCAAAATATATACAAAGAAGTAGAAATTTTAGCATCTCTAAACTGTGCATTAATTTGAACCTGAAGAAATGAGTGTGGCTCTTGTAAACAATATCATGAATCATAATAGCAAGTAACTGCAATGCCACAGACTACAGGAATGAACACTAACCAAATTATGTGAATGGATAACATGATCTTTGCGGACTTACTTGCCCCTCTCCTCACAGCTTTTTGCACTCCTTTTGCTGAAATCTTTGTCTCGGCTGCTCCTTCTTGTACGACTGCGACTGCGGCTTCCACTACGACGATGATATGACTTTGGACTTCTTGATCTATGTTTTGGTCGATTTCTGTTCCTCTCTTCCTCCTCCCTTTTTCTTCTTCTCTCTTCTCGTTCTCTATCTCTTTCTCTATCTCTCCTACGTTCTTCTTCCTCTCGTAAACGTGTTCTTTCCCGACGTTCCTCTTCTCTTTTTCTCTCTTTGTCATCCCTTGACTTCTGACGATTGTTCTGTAATATAAAGCAATACTATTATCCCAGTAAATACATTTAGGACGTGGAACTGGTTATGACTTTCTGTACTGAAATTATCCATCGTATTTTTTTTATATTTATGGTACTTGTGAGCGTGATCTTTATTGCACTCGTGTAATTTAAGCACTCGGCTGACGCCCCGTGCTTAAATCTTTCCACTCGTGCAATAAAGATGCACTTACCTCACAAGTACCATAAATAACTATTATCCCACTATCAGTACTTTCCAGTATTTTTGGTCCCTTTTGGTGAACCTTTTATTCTGCATAATTACAGTATTTAATTCTTAAATTTCTTCAACAAATGTTTATGCTGATTCATACCTTTGTGTTGAAATTTAAAATATCCAAAAATAAGCCACTCTCGCTAATATGCTGTCCCTTGAAGAGCGGTTTACCGAGGTTTCACTGTAGTAATACACAAAGCATGGCACAGAAAATAAATTATTCTAGTTATTTGGTAGCTTGGGAAATTGCCAAGATTTGTAAGGTATTTCTAAAAATTTGTTTAATTAAAATTGCTCAAGTTTTGTGCCCAAAGAAGGTTCCTAATTTAAAAAATTTACATCTTTCTCATCAAACCATTACCACAAAAATTGAATTCCTTTCTAATGATGTCACAAGACAGATGAACAGGAAACTCAGTAGTTTTGTATATTTTTCTCTTGCAATTGACAAGAGTACTGACATCACAGATATGGCAGAATTGGTCACATTTAGCTATTCGTGGAGTTGACAAAGAGTTAACAGATCTAATTTCCATACAAGAAAATGCTACTGGTGAAGAGATTTTTAATTCTTTCTGAATGAATGTCGAGAGTCACAATTTAGATTGGTCAAAGCAGTGGCAACAGACAGAGTGAAAGTAATGGTGGGGGAAAAGAAGGGCTTTCTTGAAGATTAAAATCTTTCCTTGCTTAAAAAAATCTGCTGAATAAAGTTCACGCAATATACTGCATTTTACATCAAGAGGTACTTTGCATCAAGTCAGTGATGTTGAAATCAGTTCTGGATATTGTCAAGATAATAAATAAAATAAAAGGTGGTGCATTGAAGCATAGACAGTTCAGACAACTGCTTAAAGACCTTGGAGAATCCACGTAAGATCTGAAGAATTTCTTTGATATTAGATGGCTTTGACCTTCGTGAAGTAATAGCAACATTTATGCGAAACCAGATAATTTTAGTAAACTTCCGTATTTTATTATGTTAACATAATTACATCATTAAATTTTATTATTTGCTGTTTTATTGATTTACTTTCTGATAATTGTTTTAGGGCATGGAAGTACTACAAGTACTAAGCGATAAAACCTGGATTTGTGAGCATTTGAATAACTTAAATGTGAGACTTCAAGGTGGTCAGCAAAATATTGCAATGTACAGCATACTTCAGGCTTTCATAAGAAAGCTGACGCTCTTGATTGAACACTTAAAAACGTGTTCCAGCTGCAGTACTTTCCATGTTTACAGTCTCTTCCAAATATTGCACCTCATAAATTACATAATTACATTGAGATACTGAACATTCTTAAACATGAATTTTGTGAACACAGATTTCATGATTTACGAAATTTAGAGCATGCCATATCTCTGTACATCGACCCTTTTTCAGCAGATATACAAATGATGCAGTTAAATCTTCAATTTGAACTCACAGATTTACAATGTGATGTTACAATGAAAGCTAGATGTAAGGACTTAACAGATGTTGAACCTTTCAAATCTTCGTCAAAAAATAAGTATGTAGATAGATCACGACGACAGACAAACATCTTCAGGATCAACTACGACTGGCAGTAAATTACATAATTTCTGATCTTGAAACTGTCGCAGAGACATTCTGAAGAAGGTTCATTTTTAGGTTGTGATAACGTGTCCTATGTTTTTTTGTTTTCTTTCTTCATTGTACATACTAAACATTAATTTGTAGTCTTGTACTGTATAAAATTATATTTAAGTGCTTCCATCCATCCAATGGTTCTGCAGCTCATGTTTGAGCCTTGACCTGCCGAATTTTTTGCCTCCATAAATCTCCATTTTGCGCTGATTTAAGTGCTTGATGTAAGGAAACTGTAAATCCGTTACTGAGTCAAACAGTTGCTTCACTTCGCCTTCAGGTTTCTGCCTCCCTCCATAGGTGCTATGCACATTGTAGGTCATACAGTGGCTTGGCACACGATCATATTTTCGCCACTCCTGCTGTATGGAAGATGGCAACGACAACAATGATTCTTCTGCTAGTGCTGACGACGAAAGTGATGATGAACAGAGGTAAGAAAGCATGTAATTATTGATTTTAATATTTTATTGTACATATTAACATTAAATTAGTAAAAATTGTAATTCGGCTTTTTTTTTTTTTTTTTAAATTAGTAGAGTTCCAGATGCTTCTACAATACTATAACATGCGTTTCTTAAAACAAATATATATTTTATTTAGTTTTGGAGTACATCATTATGTAGAATTAATTTCTTGTAAACAGAACACAAATTAAAGCCAATTTTTTTTTATTATTTTCTCTCCTAATATTAGGGTGTGCAGATTATTCGATGGTATGGAGTATTTGTGTATATACAGTAATTGTTACAGTTGTGCAATAATGAATGGTAATACTTAAATGGAAATGTGAAAAGTCAGTTTAATTATTGCATTAACAAAGGCAAAAGCAAGTCATCTCAATCATCTTGGTAGCTCAGCTAACAGAGCACTGGCTTACGATGATGGCAGATTCCTGTTCAAATCCCAGTGATAGTGGAATCATATCTGAGATCGACAAAGCCAAAGCTTCAGGGTTCTTCTCGAAGTTCTTCTGTTTCTCTCCACCATCTCACTGTCACTCTGTATTTCAATATTCATCATCACCATCTTAGAAGGTGAAAGAGTGCACTAGATTGACTTTGCCAGATCTTGGGCCTATATGGCTGAATCGACAGATGAATTGATATACATGTTACGGTATGTACAAGAAAGCAACTATTCGAATCAAACAACCATTCTCACATAAAGGAGTGATAAGGCACAATAACCCTCAGGCTGGGGTGCTAGCCCATAGAGACACTTATCACAATAGAGAAGAATAAGTGGCTGGTAATTTTGGAGTCCTCTCATTCAGGGATAGGGTGTTTTATCTGCAATATGAGATCCCTACATTCCTCTTCAAGATAGTGATACTAGAAATCTTCATTCATCCTCAAAAACTTTTTGCCCCATGAACTTAGGATCTAATGATAAGAATGGTAAACATTACATCAAGAACAACAAATTTTTAACTTGTGTTTACTGAAGTAAACCTAGTTTTATAAATATCGATGCAGTTTTTCCCGTTTATCAGCCTGTAAATCAGAAAATAGAGGTATGATTTTAGATACATTTTAGAATGTAAACTCACAATCAATTCTTCCATGGCCATCTTGAGTCTGGCATAGCCAACATGCTGTTTTCCCATTAAATGATCATCTATTCGCTGCTGAGCATCCCCAACAATAAGGAATGCTCCACAGACATCACAGACTTCCATTTGTTTCTCTTGAGCTGCAGCCAGTTCAGCAGTCTGTAACATTAAATAAACATCCATCAGAAGTTATTCTGTAGTGCAAAAATGAATATGCAATAGACTTAAAAATTTATTTACCAATGGCATAAAAAAGTAATTTTACACATAGTAGTGTTGCTGTTACTACTTCTGTAAGTTATGTTACAATATTTCTTAACGATCATTACAATTACATTGTATCAATACTGTAATGATTTAAGTTACTTGTATCTAATCTTGTTCATTATAATAAAATATGCAATTTTATGGGCTAAACATTTATCATCAATTTCAATAATAATAATAATAATAATAATAATAATAATAATAATAATAATAATAATAATAATAATAATAATATCAGTACAATGATAAATCAAAATATACAGAAATAAAAAGTTTGACAGAGTGAAGTGGAGACAGAGAATAAATGATACTGTTAAACAAGATTACAGTACCTGTTGCCAGTGACTGTTTTCGTTGTTGCCTCTCAACTGTTCGCGCTCCTCTTTTAGCTGGTCACAGAGCTTCATAAGGCCCTGAGCCTGCTCCACATTGCCTTGGATTCCCATTTGTTCGGCCTCATCTACTAAACTATTGATTTTCTCTGTAAGAAATTTTATCTGCTCCTCATTTCTCTGAGTCTGTGCTGGGGAGAGAGAGATCTGGAAAGACAACATACATGAATTAAAATATGGATTATTCTCGGTTTCATATAAGGATTCCCTTCAGATGACGAATAGGGGCATGTAAGAAGATCTATTATTACCTCGGCACTAGAATGAGGTGGTGTGATCAACATCCTGAAAAGATTCAGTACTCTATTTGGCAGATGCCATCTCAGCCTCATATGCTTCTCGGGGGGGGGGGAGTGATGGATCTTATTCCAACCACAAAAATAAACTCTTTTAACATTAATGAAATTCGAGGTATGTGATACACTTATGTTAGACATTCTCAAGGAACCATATTATTTAATGAACATGATGTGTGGGTCCGATAAGCTCTTTTACAATAATTCAGTAGGTATGTCCGTCAAAGTGCTTATCAAAATCACAATCTATTAGCAAAATATTACAACATTTACAGTGTTAAACGTTTTCGCCATAAATTGCCATCTTCAGAACACGTAACAATACAAGAATATGAATACTTTGTGTGGAAACATTATGGCTAAGATAAATGTTGATTACATATTAAAATATTTAAAACTAGATTGTATATGACATGGACATATAAAATGAATGCTGAATGATGAAATAAAAAATTACATGATTCAAATAGCATATATATATATATATATATATATATATATATATATATTGTCTTTCTGCAGAAGTTAGCACACTGTGCAATTGTAAGTCAGGTTGTTGAAACTGAAAATAATATATTTGTGTAAGAAATGGGCTAATGAATTTAATATTTTATTAGAAAGAAATTGAAAGAGTGATCGCCATCACTTAAATAATCCCCTCAACTAACTCACTAAACTTGTCACATACTCGGCTTAATGTCACTTAGCTATCCCTTCATTTAACCCATCTAACCCATAAAGAAACTTAAATCAGACCTCAGTCCCATGTGTGTGTGTGTGTGTGTGTGTGTGTGTGTGTGTGTGTGGGGGGGGGTGATGTCAAAGATTGGCCAGAATAAATAATCATATTACAAAAATTCGGGATAATATTGTTTCATAAAACTAAATAATTTTAAAGTCATTTGCATCATCCTTGTCGTATTCATTTTATGAATTTTGTATTAATTTTATTTCGAAGACAAACGATAAACCAAATAAATGGTTCACTAGTAATGGACTTAAACTAATGCGTCTTTATTTTAAAATAAAAATAACACGAAATGACAATCTACTCAAAATATGCTGTAAAAATGTTCATCTTACAAGATGTGAAATGACACACGAAATCTTATACACCATATTTCCACAAAAACTACAGTTTAAGAGAAATTAATTATTAGGATAGGTACATAATTAGGTCTCCAATCAAAGATTTATTACGACAAAGTTTTGAGGCTTATGATATCTACATGAATTATATTGTAAAATTATCGCAATTCTCACTGCTATGGAAATAGGGAAAAAATTAAATTACTTTATTTTTCTGTGGAATCTTTACTTTTAATATACCAGTAAGTTACAGAAGTGTCTGAACAGCTTATACATGTTCTTGTAGCAGTTTAATGAAATTTATATTATTGAAGTTTTCTGGGGGGGATCAAAGGCTGGTATGGCCACAAGGAATACCGCTGATGTTGATAGGTAGTGTTCGTAAATCTTGTGATAGCCTACTGTCGCAACATCTGACAGCTCTGCCAGCAAATCCTACTCCCACGTCTAAGAAGGCTAAGGCCGCGTGATCCCTGGGCAATGCAACCTAGTTGTAGCAGACGGGAGAGGGTGAAGGCGAGTTCTCGGAGCCTTAAAACCGGAACCTTCGACTAAGGGAGCAGACCCCAACAGAAAAACACACTTGAGCGAGGCTAGCAACCTACTCGAGTGGAGACACAAGAATTGCTCGAAGTACCAACGATGCCTCGGACCTAGATGGATTTAATGATGATGACATGGCGATAAAAAGGAAACGATCATGGAAACACAAAAACATATTACGAATAGGATGCTGGAACGTGACCTCTCTAACTAACAAAGATCAAGAGATTTTAATAGAGCTTAATAGGCACAAGATAGATATCTGTGCAATATCTGAAACAAAAAAGAAAGCTAAAGGTAATACTAACTATGGGGATTATATCCTGATATATAGTGGTAAGAATAAAAACGAGAGAGCTCAATCTGGTGTCGGTCTCATAATTCATAAGAGATTGGAAAGAAATATTACAGATATTAAATATATCAATGAAAGAATTTTAGATGTTAGCTTGGTAATCGTTAAAGACGAATTAGCACATATAAGCATATACGCTCCTGACATCTGCAAACCAAAAGAGGAAAAAGAAAAATTCTATGAAGACCTACAAAAAGTATTAGATGATATAAATATCAAGGAAGACATTTATATCCTGGGGGACTTTAATGCCAGAATCGGCAATGAAACTATAGCAGGAATAAAGAATAAATTTAACGAAGAAACAAAAAATGAAAATGGTGATATGCTAATACAACTATGTACACAAAATGAATTACGTATAAACAACACGTTTTTTACACACAAACAACAACACAAGTACACATATGAAAATACTAGAGGGCAAAAATCTACAATAGACTATATTATAACTAAACATGTGCACCCAAAAAGATCCTAGATGTTAGAGTTTTAAGCTCTGCTAATGTAGGAACACAACATAATCTTGTTTTGGGTAAAATCAGGAATATAATATGCCCACAAAAAAGAAAATCACCAGAATATATAGAGAAATTCAACATTGCAAGCCTCTCTGATGACTCAACAAAATATGTATATCAACTAAGACTGAACGAGAAAATAACAGAAAATAAGATACTAGATGAAGATAACATTGAAACCGCATGGAAAAAGATAAGGGACAACATAACTATGCAGCAATAGAAGCAATCGGAAGAAGGAAAGTCAATATAAATAACAGAAAAAGATTCACGAAACCGTGGTTTAATGAGGAAATAAAGGAATTGGCAACAGAAAAAAGGCAATCATACGTAGAATATAAAAATAAAGCAAAAGCTCACGAAGAGTACAAAGCAATAAGGAATGCAGTGAATAACAAAATTAAAGAGATAAAACAGAACTACTGGGAGAAATTCTCAAAGGATATGGAAAAAGATCTATACGGAGATCAGAAGAAAGTATGGAAGATGCTAAGAAACAGGAAGAAACCAATAAATGAATACTTACAGATATCTTCAATAAGTCCAGAAGAATGGGTAACATACCTCCAAAAATTATATGATAAAGAAAAAGAGATAAATAACGAACCTATTACAAACACAGAAGAGGAAATAATACCAATACCAATGAAAGACATTGAAGATACTATAGTACAACTAAAAAATAGGAAAGCACCAGGAGTAGACAGTATCAGCAACGAGACGATTAAATATGGAGGGAATCTACCAGTAGAAGAGATCTATCAACTATTTAGGAAAATCTATTCTGACATGAAAATACCAGAACAATGGAAGGAGAGCATAACAATCCCAATATTCAAGAAAGGAACTAAAACAGAACTGGAGAATTACAGAGGCATCTGTTTATTGAATTCGATTCAGAAATTACTAACAAAAATAATATCCAAAGAAATCATCAAATTAGGAATAAGCAAAGAACAACAGGGATTTCGGAAGGATAGATCGACAGTAGGCCTAGATGCCATATTCATACTGAGACAAGTAGCAGAGAAAGAGATTGAATTCAACAAACCTGCATATTTATGCTTTATTGATTTAACGAAAGCATTTGATAGAATCAGGATGAAAGATGTGATAGAAACATTAAAAAGAAAAGGAATTAAATCCAATATCATAAAACTCATCCAAGAACTTAATACAAATAACTACACAAGGATAAAAGTAAACAACCGTCTGACAGAGGAGGTACCTATTAGAACAGGAGTAAGACAGGGAGACAGTCTAAGCCCGATCCTCTTCAATATTACTATGGATGAAATTGTAAAAGAAACTAAGAAAGCAACCCCAGGATATAAATTAGAAAAACAGGAAATCAAAATAGTATGTTATGCTGACGATGTAGTTATTTTAGTGAAAAAGAAGACGACCTACAAAGATTACTACATAAATTCCAAACAACAGCGGAACAATTCAACATGAGAATATCATTAGACAAAACTAAATCGCAAACAATTTCAAAGCAGCCGCTAAGATGTAAATTGGCAGTTTATAATAAATCAGTAGAACAAGTAATGAGCTTCAACTACCTAGGAACAAAAATAACAAGTAACAAGAACCTAGACGAAGAAGTACGAGAACAGATGATCAAAGCTAACACAATATCAGGATTTCTAAGAGACGTCATTTGGAAGAATAAATTTATGACCATAGAAAGCAAACTTCGAATATATAAGACATGTGTAAGACCAGTTCTAACATACGCAACAGAAACCAGAGCGGAAACAAAAAAAAAAACTGAAAAGATGATGACAACAACAGAGATGAGAACGCTCAGGAGTATTATGGGATACACAATACATGACAAACAAATGAAGAAATTAGAAGAAAATGTGGAATACAAGACGTGGCAAAATGGATTAAAGGAAGAAGAAAAGGATGGAGAGATCACGTTTCAAGAATGTCAGACGAACGACTTCCAAAAATCGCAATGGTAGGAAAACTAGACACCCCAAGACCTTTGGGACGACCTCCAAAATGTTGGAGAGAAAGCTGGTCACCATAAGAATAAGGCAACGTTGAAAAAGACAGGATTTATCCTACAATACGAAGAAGAAGAAGAAGTTTTCTGATTCGATCTACTCACTTAGATATATAAAAGTATTCTATATGTGAATAGTAAAATAAACACAGTACTTAATACAGTTAATATTAAATTTATTTTGGTGCTGAAAATAACCAACGGTTTTCTTTGAGAGATCTAGACTTTATTGCGCCGGCACCGGAGAGAATTTTTCTCCGTTTCATTATTCTTTCATCGTATGATGACGCAGAATAACTGCATGGAAATATCGGTACATTAAATAATATATATGATATGCGTAAATCACTTCGTGATTTAAGACGGCGCTTATTCCGTCGGATCCCGGCCAACTAGTCACTCATATCGAGTGCACCTCAGCACAAGTGTGGACTTCGGTCCTGCGTTCATAGACATCTATGACGTAGTGCAGAGGGCGGCCACTAGAGGGAACCCAAGAGTTGGAGCTTAATCTGAGACGATTCTAACCGGCGTCGGAGTTGTATCCGGTGTGGCTTAGTGGATAAAGCATCAGCATGTAGAGCTGAAAACCCGGGTTCAAGTCCCGGCGCCGGAGAGAATTTTTCTCCGTTCCATTACTCTTTCATCGTTTTATTGCAGAGGTCAATCTTAAGTACCTTACCATTTCTTCTGTTTTGTACAGCTCGAAAAACTATACTGCCTCACACTCAGTCTATTTTCTTAAGCAAAATCCTTTCAAAGCTTCACTATCAGCCACCATTTTTAACTTACACTCGAAGAAAGTGAGCATGGTCCTAGTCCACTCTGGTCAGATGTCAGCATCCAAGTGCACTCTTATCATCTGTTACCATGATGTGAGTAGTATTCGAATGACAGTCTGTGCAAACTGGGTCTGATTGTATTCGTATTGTGTCAACATAGTTTTATTCAAATTACGTTTCTCATCATAAAATAAATGAATCTGTTGTTAAATTTCTAACAAAGTTTGTCAGAATTTCATTAGCACATACTTTTCTATGGCGCACTCTTGGTGCAACTTGGATGCCCCTGCACTAGCAACAGCCTGTTGGTAGATTGCTAGGACCTATAGAATAATCACATTGAGATTCCGTACTATATAAATAGACCTACTTATCGGTATATTATGGTTTGATTAAGCTTTTAATGGTTTATAGTTGCCCTGTTTATTAGCCTACACATTTTACGCAGTAACTACTCAGATGACCATTTTAGATATTTGTGTAAAATTACCCGCCGCTAAGTTACACTTTCCTAGAAAATTTTCACTGTCACCTTCAATGACACAGCCACTATATTATGAGCCATCTGGCCAGATTCAGTCTCACTGAAGTTGGTTTCTTCATCTTAGTAGAAGTATTTAAAGGTTTTGTCAATCTTCTGACTTTAATGAAACTTGAGCTTAGGAAATATGTCCTCTTTCATTATCATCATATATGATACAATAATTTATTTCTATGACCGCAATTTTTAAGTTTATTATACTGTTGATCTTGAAGAGATACTCCTGCCACTAAAATTAATTTAATTTGGCCAATCTTCCACATTGCCCCACACAACACACGGGACTGATATCTGATTTAAGTTTCTTTATGGGTTAGATGAGTTAAATGAGGAGATAGTTAAATGACATTAAGCCGAGGTATGCAACAAAGTTTATGGGTTAGTTGAGGGAATTATTTCAGTGATATGAGGCCGAGGAATGTGAAAATTATTTAAGTACGTTTTCTCTCCCGTATGTAGTGGGGGAGGATACCAAAGTTTCACCTTTAATTTCCACTACCTGAAATTTTTTATCACTGTCCAGTCAGGGACCGAACAACAAAGTCGTAAATTACAATACGAAATTTCAGTGTTTCAGAAAATTTTAACTTGGTTTCTGCAGTTTTATTTTTTTGACGTATCTCAATATTTCTCATTTTGGTGAAAACCACTTGATTCAGGGATTTTGGCCCTTATAAAATTAAGTAGATAGGCTAAGAGTGAGTTACACATCACTACTGCAGAAGCACAGATGGGCTGGGTCACACAGATCATAATACCTAACACTTCCTTCTTATCATAACGCAGTACACTCTGTCTTAAAAATCATTACACTATACACGAAATGTGTTACTATTATGCAAATTATTTTACTTATAAGTACATGGTATTATTGTACAGTAGGCCTACAAGAATTAATTATCTTTAAATTATCCACAATATTCAAGTTGCTCAACATAAGATATTGTCTCTTCCTCACTCGATTCTTCTGATCAGAGCTCTTCCTCAGTTGAACTGTCATTATTATCTGTTACACCTTCAGTCAGAAGCTGTTCACTTGTTTTTCACTACAACATGTTATTACTATGTTGTTCCTCAATTTTGTTCACTTGGTGGTATACATTGTCATTTTCCCACTCCTATTTCTTCGAACTGTTTATAGCAAATTAATATAGAAATCAGCCAGCAGCATAGCTCAGTAGGCTAAAGCACTTACCTGCCGATCAGAGTTGTGCTCGAGCGTGAGTTCGATTCCCACTTGGCCTAATTACCTGGTTGGGTTTTATCTGAGGTTATCCCCAACTATAAAGCAAATGCCAGATAATCCATGGCGAATTGCAGGCCTCATCTTGCCAAATACTATCGCACTATCATATATATATATATATATATATAGAAATATTCCTTTATGTAAACTTTAATTTTCTACACAGGCAGTCAATATGCGATTTATCACTTTATAGTATGAGTAAGGAAGAATTAGGACAAGCCTGGAAAATTTTCTACAGAGTTCATTCAGTTCATGTCATGTGACAATGAGTTCGTGAGTTTTCTTTTTTATTTTTATTTTTAGTAGGTTATTTTACGATGCTGTATCAAGATCTCAGGTTATTTAGCATCTGAATGAGATGAAGGTGATAATGCTGGTGAAATGAGTCTGGGGTCCAGCATCGATAGTTACCCAACATTTGCTCATAATTGCCCTACTATTATTATTATTATTATTATTATCATTATTATTATAACTATTTCTTACCAGTGTTTATTACTGTCACACTAACATTAGTTATCCAATTTTCATTATTTACTTTCATGTTGTTTTATGATCTAGATATTAATGTAATAACTATGTAAGCAAATGTATTTAATTAGAATTAGAGTCTGGCTGGGCGGAAGAGAAGGCCTACTGGCCTTAGCTCTGCCAGATTAAATAAATTATTATTATTATTATTATTATTATTATTATTATTATATTGGGTTGAGGGAAAACCCCGGAAAAAAACCTCAATCAGGTAACTTGTCCGATCAAGATTCGAACCCGGGCCACCTGATTTCATGGCCAGACACGCTAGAGTTCATGAGATATCCATTCTTTTCTTTTTTTTAATGCAATACAAAGTGGAAGTAAATGGTAATAGTGAAGATCCAACTAATTGGTTGATCTGCTATTATTGTGGATAATGAATTCAACTTACAACGATGACTATGCAGCATTTCAGAGCCTAATTTAGATTGTATTGCTAGCATGGCTAATTAGTGCCTCACAAGTTAATGTTATAATCACAGAAACATATGAGGGGCTCACAACCAGAGTGGACCAAGTCCACCAGTGGTCAGTTTGTGGATTAATACAATCTAGGATGAAGAAAACTTAGATTTATTCATTGGCATAATAATCCAAGTCCATAACTCATTTGTTACTCCACAGAGGGCAGCATTTCCTATGAAAGGTGAAGGTTGCTAAGCATGAGCCAGGAACTTCAAGACTCAATTTCTCAAAATTATTCCAGGAGGACTTGGCCCACTCTGGTTGTGAACCCCTCATATAACACAATATTATTCCACACATCCCGTTAGTAACCTCTTACGACTGCTGGTTAAACAGTGTCATGACATGAGAAGATAGAAAGACTTATGGTAATTATGGAGTTTGACTACTGCGCGCTTTTATAAATAAGAGCTCTTGATTATAAAATAGTTTTATAAGGTAAAAACAGTGTTTTGGTTTTTATTTTTCGGAAATGGCTGAAACATATTTCTTTTTGTGCTTTTTGATTAGTAATTTATTATTTTTATACAGTTGAATTCGGCGGACATTGTTACGATTATTGGCTTGATTTAGGGGGGGGGGGCTTGTGATTGGTTGCTGGGAGGGGGAGTTCAATTGGTCAATCGATTGCAGTATCGAAGGATCTGTTTTTTATCTGACTTTGATCAAAGTGGATCGTGTCTTGTGCACAGGATGTAGAACGAGGTAGAATTTATTAGATTGAAGGAAGAAGAATTGCATGAGTTCTTAATTAATCATGGTGTTATCTGATAGTTGTGCGTGTGGCAATTGTGGGGATATTTTGAAAGCAGATTGTGAGAAGAAGTGTCAATGGGGAGGAGGAGGGTTAGTCTTGCGAGAAAAAAAGAGGGCGTGGGGTTTTTATCGTTCTGTGTTCTATGGTACTTTCTTTAGTAATACTTCGTTAAGTATGGAACAAGTATGTTTTTATTTGTTATGTTCTGGTTGTTTCGCGATCCACCCCGACAGGTTTTATAGAGAATGAATTAAGTTTTTCTTCACGTACAGTGGTAGATTGAAGTTTGTTTAGCAGAGAAGTCTGTTTGGGCTGGGTAGTTAGAAGTTGTAAAGATAATCTTGGAGAAGTGAATGATCATTGAAATCAACGAGGCTAAAGTGGAAAAGAGAAAGAATAAGAAGGGGAGGATATTAGAAGAACAGTGGCTATTCGGGGTTGTGGAGTGAGATAATCCAAAGAATATGTTTGTTGTAGCGGTGGAAAAACGGTATTCACAGACTTTATTACGTGTGATTAAGGAACGAATTTTGCCTGGTATGGCAATTATAAGTGATTGCTGGAGGGCTTATCGTTGTTTAGGAGAACGAGGTTATAGACATCTGATAGTAAATCATAGCATGAACTTTGTTGATCCAGATATAAAGGATCATACATAGAATATCGAGAGCGTTTGACAGAAAGTACAGTCAAGAGACCCATGTTATGGTCAAAAGAAAGCCCACTATGGTGGCTATTTGGTGGAATTCCTGTTTAAAGAGCTTATTCAGATCATCGAAAGAGACTTCATGAGTTTTTCAGGGCAACTGGTTGCCTATATTCACCACTTCACATCTAATTGGTAAGTTGTAGAGCTTATTATATTTTAATTGATGAACTAGTGGACTTACTCGTGTTATTATATTTGCCGGAATTATGGATTTTGGACTATTCTTTTCAAACTTTCATTTTCGTCATATTTTATCCTCGTAAAAAGGATAGAAATACTTTCAGCTATAATAACCTAACCCAATAGTTAGTTGATTTCTGACAAAAATATTTCTATCGCTTTTACAACGGTAAAATATGGCAAAAATGGAAGTTTGAAAAAATTGTCCAAAAGTAGTCAAACTCCATAATTACCAAACTGACATTTTCTTGATATGGAGTGTCCCTCAGGTACGAGCATAGATATTATTTTCATTCTTTCTCTTCCCTCTTCCCCTCCTACACATGTTTGTGATTAAAGTTCTTTCTTATGACGCAACACACAGTTCGCTCACTAGCAAAACAAACAAGAACAAGGGCCAAGATTGTTGAATCGAGCTACACAAATAATTATGACCACCAACAAAACACCAGAGTTTTTCCCCTTGACCAAAGCAGTTCACCAGTAGCCATAATTATTTGTACTGAAATGTAATTTTACCGTCATTTTGCATTGATATTAATATTTTCCAAATTATAATCCTTTACCTTGCAGCAAAAGTAACTGGAAGACACTGAATTTTTGTGTTCTCATATTTAAATATTCACAACTAATCCTTTCAAACAGTGAAAATGATAAGCATACAAAGAAAATATGATCGTTCGTAAATGCAGATCCTGTAATTTTTTGTTTCATCATTTGAGATTCATATATACAGTCTAGTTTCCTTAGATTAGTTTGAAGAAACTTTTGTAGATCGTAACAGCTCTTATAAAGTCTATAAGCTGTTTGGATGATGATGATGATATTAGTTTGGAAAGGGAAAACGTCATAACAAGATAAACCTAATTAGAAAAGACGAAAGATATTGTATAAAGGATGAATAGCAAAGTTCTTGAGAAAAAAAAAACACTACGATTCCTAAATTGGATAAAGTTCAGAAATGGATACCTTCTTTTCCCTCTTACTCCAAAATTTCAACCTTGTGTACACAAAATAAATTATTGTGCACTGACCAGTGCCTTTACATAAGCATGATGATATGCATGCAACAAACACATCTGCTCTTTTTAGGGACTAATTTCAGAACACGGATTCCTTACTTTCCCTCTTACTTCAAAATTCCAACCTTGTGCACACAAAATAAATTACTGGCACTGAAAAGTGCCTTTTCGTAAGCATGATGATGAGCATTCGACAAACGCAGACAAATCTACTCTTTTTAGTATTTTAAGACATAATTGTCAGTGAGGAATCCGTATACTGAAATTCTCCCCTTTTTAGTATTGCGAGATAATTGTTCAGTGAAGTAGCCGTATACTGAAATTTTTTTCCCTAAATTAAAACTAAGTTTAACATCTTAATCGGTTCTACAATTACAGTAAAATCAGTTTACACTTTACTATTACGCACTTTCAACATAATACTTGATATTTTCCGAGAAGACGCCGGTCTTTTATAAGGTATGGGACAAGGTTAGTGAATTAGTTGAGAGGTATCTAAGGAACGTGATTTCAATGATTTAAGATCACTGAAATCTTTTTACACATTCCTCGGCCTCATGCCACTTCAATATTCCCTCAATTAATCCACTAACCTTGTCACATACCTTGTAAAAGACCGGTGTCTTTTTCGGAAATTACCAATAACTTTTTTTTACATTATCATCAAACACAGAGCTAAACTTGCCAAGCCCTGTATCATCAGTGGACCTATGACAACTGCATCAAACTCTTTCATTAAGAAATGCGAAAATGACAATAGCAATGAAGTTTCTTTAAATATCAAACACGTTCATCTACATTTGATGTTTGTAAATAAAGATTTTGTAGGCTAATTCATGAAAGATAAAGCATTAGCCTACTTCTAAAACTGTTAAATACATACCGCATTTTGGAATTGACACTTTTAAATTACAAGAAATTAAACTGTAAGTAAAATGTTCAACATTACACATAAAAATGTGCAATTCTAAATGACACACTGTAATAATTAGGAACATTCCACATTGTTCCGCAACATGTTAGTTAGTCTATGTAGACTACAATACTCACCGCATCAGCTTTTCCTATAAGAGCCAATCGTTGTTTGCCTTTGACAATTTTTCTCTCCACTTCATTTAACATGCTTTGACAGAAGCGTATAAATTCGTCTTCATATTGCTGTTTTTTATAACTGTTTGACTTATCGTATAGACTCTTGACTTCATCATCATGAACCTTAGGGCATTGTCCCAAGTCTGCTCTTGTATTTACGAAAAGGTCGTGAGGGCAAAACTTCACCAAGTATAACTTGCAATACTGAAAACAAAATAAATATTAGACATTATATATTGTTAAGTGTAATAAATTATTTTTCATAAATATAATACACACACACACACAACATTCCGCACTTCACCATGACGAGCTTCCAACATAACTGAAGAGTTTACCTCCGGATCTTCCCAGTTCAATTCTTTCCCTTTATCATTTGGGGCAATATTTCTATTTCTTCCCATTAACTCATCGAGTAAAGCTGCAGCTGCTAACACAGCCATTTTCTCAAGTTTTAATCTCTCTATTCCTTTCTTTTATTGTTCACTTATCAACATCGACTGGATATAGATATGGCGTCTTGGTTAACGTTATTGGATAATCGATTTATTCACTTATCGATATCACAGACTGTCGATATAATACTAGTCGAATTACGGAAAACAATCGAAGAATAACTACAGTGACTCGTATAATCTCGTAAGCAACGGTTGTAATACGGTACACATGAACAGATACGTATAAAGTCATGGACTAAGATATAATTGAGATTGTGTAATAAATTTAAAAAAATCACTTATAGACATTTATTATTGTTAATGTAGGATTTTAGTTGTTTTCCACTCACAGTTTAGTTTCTTTTGATCATGAGTGTTGGCAACAGATGATTTTTCCATTTTTTTTTTCGTTGTTGGTCACTCTATAGCAACTATTAGATGCTTTATGGTTGTGCTAACAGATGGAGTTATTTGTCAACAATGTGACGCTGAAACGTGTTTTCAAGTTACTGCCCAGCGACAGTCCTGATGTATTTTTATATATGTGATGATTGGTTAATTAATATTAACCCGGCACACTCACAATCACACTCACATTCATACAAATTTCCAGACTCTAGACACCCAGGGAATTCTTCTTCTTCAAGAAAAATTCACCGAGAGCCCAGGCCGGGAATCGAACATTTTTCAATTTGAACTATGAAAAGAGCCAATTCCATGTGAACAGAAACCAGCATTGTAGCAAACAAGGGAGCCATTGCCGTACCCACCAGAGAACCAAGCTTGTTGGCCAGCAAGGAAACACGCAATGAAACAAGCACCGTGGGAACTGGGCTTTAGTCTGTCTGTCCATTTCACACACTCCATCCTTCTCCATATCTACATTTCAAACGCTTCTATTCGCTTCTCTTCACTTCGTCGTAATGTCCATGTTTCTGTCACATACAATGCAACACTCCACACAAAGCACTTCACTAGTCTCTTCCTTAGTTCTTTCTCCAAAGATTCGCAGAAGATGCTCTTTTTTCTATTAAAAGCTTCCTTTGCCATTGCTATTCTTGAATCGTATTTCCAGAGGTTGGCGAGCAGGGGGATGCAACTTGTATTGAGTTATTAACAACTTGAACTGAGAGACATCTACCGACGGTGGTAAGCAATAAGTCCTCGTTCCTTCAATAATTCCTCAATAGAAGGCAAACAAATCAACAAATCGAATTCTGCGTCGATGTTTTGCGTATGTGTTTTCATTCCTATTTCAACGTGGTTTGGGTAATATTACTCTGTTATTTGTCTATGCTCGGGAAGTACTTGTTATAGACTGATTCTGATTGGTTCTACTGTACAAGCTTGTGTGTTACAGACCAGAAATGTTATGGCGCATACAACAGCCGACCGCCTTCCGAAATGCCGTCTAGTCTACACTTATAAAAATATAGTTACTGGTACATATAAAACTTAACAGTTTACATTTTCCCTACATAAATGAATGAAAGTATTAGACCTACTTTTACTGTTGTTCGTAATATTACTAATTTCATTATCCACTGGGTGTACGAAAGTAAAGATCCAATACAATATATTGGTAACAATGATTGGTAATCTTGGCACTAGAGAGAATGACCATTAGGCTATCGCATTCAACTTCCTTTACTGCTAGACACAGAACTATGATAGGTAGGATATGTATCAATACTTATTTTACAGGAGCATGAGTGAATGTCAAGATTTCTGGCAATGGCAGAGAAAAATTATTTTCCCGTGGTGATTATCTGTCCTACACTCTCCCAGTTCATGGACCAAACTACTTTCCACTTTGAAATTTCTGTTCCCATCTATAAATTCCCAGAATTTCTTTTCAAGTAGGTACCTACAAGTTCAGTCTATTCAGTGATGTAGAGATTATTCAGAAACAGAAGGGAAATTCCTGACCAAGTACTGAGTATGACACGAAGCACTTATTTATTCATTCAATGGATATTGTTCAGCAAGCCTGCTAGTTAAGCTGTCCAAATGCTTTTATGTTCCAGTACCTATAGTCATTGTAACGAAAGTAAAATTATGTTTAATTTCACTCTGAGCATTAGGTATTAATTTCCTACTCTATGTGCTGTAATACTCCAACAGTTTCAAAATATTGTTTCCAAAGTTTGTTAGATAGTGTGTTTTTATGCTATTATGTACGGTACCAGATGAATTCATAGATTGAGTGATTCACTTACTTTATATCTGATGACTCAGGTTATAGGTTCTCTATAGCTGCTCTGTCCAGGGAAAGAATAAAGTGATATAAACCAGAGAGCACAACTAGATCATCTGCTCACATGGCAATAATAATAATAATAATAATAATAATAATAATAATAATAATAATAATAAATGCGTGCAGTTCTGTGTTGTATTATTATTATTATTATTATTATTATTATTATTATTATTATTATTATTAATTTATTTATTAACAGTATACAGTAGAATATTTTGACATTGTAAAATAAAAAAGAGTCACTGCCAATGAATAGATTTCAAGATGACATACCTATGTTTAATCCACTAAGACACCCTTTAAAGAGGTGGAAGGAAAATTTTGTAGATCGGAACAGTTCTTTTTAGTCCTGTTACTGTTAGGAAGAAGAAGATGATGATGTTTACATCAAGGGATTTGCTGGAGGGGGCTGGCAAGGACTAGCACGAGCCCTTTGTTAAATATTTATATTTGTTCCAAGCCCTTTGTCGGAATTGCTCCTGAAGAAAAATCAATGAAATCAACACACTTTATTAAAATATCTCCTATTTTACATTCTGTTATAGCGGTCGATTGAAAATATAGGAATTTAGTGACTTTTGCACTGTTTGTCGGAGAATTCTATAATGATGACTTCTGAGATTTCATGGAGGATAACTTAAAGGAAAAAAATTGCCTCTTTGTAGCAAAAAAAAAAAAAAAATCTATCACCATTAGCAGCATGGAAGCTGAAAGAGGTTTTAGTGTAATGAATGATACTGTCACTTGTAAAGTAAGTATGCTTACAGTCTCCCACTTGTCCAGTTTAATGAATGACTATTAAAATTATTGGCAAACCTATGAAAGAATGGGACACTGTTCCATTTGTGTTATCCTGGTTGAGAAATCATTACCGGTACCTTGCTACTGACACTCGAATGCATCCTGAAGCTGAACTGAATCCATCAGTGAACGAAATGGCAGATTAGAACTTATTTTAGAAGTAAAAAGTTATTATTATTATTATTATTATTATTATTATTATTATTAAATAACCATTATTTCCCCCTTCCCTTGCTCTGTATGTCTCCGCTGGTTGCCCCACTCTTTTATTTTTTTTGCGAGCCCTTTATTGCCAGCACACTCCTGTTGAAATCACTTTATTCTTTCGTTGAACAGACTTTATGTTCACTTGTGTTGATCAGCATTATACATTTTTTAAATATAATGTGAAGCAATAATTTTCAGTTGATTTCTGCGTAAATTGTAGATATGACTGTAAATTACAAAGAAATAAGTACATAGTGGAATATACCAGTAGAAAAGGAATACATAGAGGGAATATACTCCAATAATGTCTTTGTCCTCTAAACATTTTACTTTGTTGTCAGTATTATTTGAATCTGAATATCCCTGCCAGAACAAATATAGCCTATTTATTTAAAAAATGGAAAAAAATGGGAGTAGATAATTTCCATTCACAAAGAGGCTCGTTTGTGCTAATAAAGGAATGCAAAGGCAGGTTTGAAATAATGACTATTTATTTATTCATTTGTTTAGACATAGTCTATACACGTGCAGCCGTATTCACAGTGTCGGCAAGAGCCCGCCACTTGGAATCAGGTCTATAAATACGGCTGATAGTACTGCAATAACATTGTGGGATAAAGTTACGTCTTTCAACAAGTTACAAGATGATAATACTGAGATGTGACCCAGTTACAGTCCTTCATTACCCACAGCAAACAGTTTAAAATTACATTTTTGTGTATTTGCACACATATAAAGACCTATTTTTGGCTAAATTTTAGTTTCTATATTATATAACTTTCAATGTGTATACTAGTGTAGTTGTTGGAAGCTCGAGAGGTGTCTTTTTTTTACACAAATTTTATATCTAAATTCAACTATATTCTCTTTATTTGATGGTGATTTATAGACTGTGCGGCATAAAATATATCTTCCAAGTACGGTATGATATCATTTAATATTCACATCTTAATGATGTTTTTAAGCTGCGGGAACTCAAACTATTGTAGTGGAGCTGATACTTTTAAGTTATGAGTGTGAGGATAATATAATGTGTAATAATTAAACATTTTTGTGCTCTTATATTTTTAACCAAATTTATTATGAAATGCGGGATTAATTAGATCAACAAGTTAATTATAATATATATCCTTGATCTGTACAACATCTTATTTATATACAACTTCTGACTTAATTGTAGATAGAAACTCCGCAGTGTTACATTACGAGTATTATTTTTCTAAATATTATTACAGGAACAGAAAGAAAGTTACTAAAACGGTTCTTTTAGTGTCTCTGTAGAATTAGTGTGGCTTGGTAAGTGATTTATTGTACAACGCTAGCTAATCTTTTAGAGGATTACAGCAGACAAAGGCGTCATGCTAATGTCCAACAAATTACAAACATATGAACTTAAAATGGACAGAATTTTTAATTTGATTACAGTTGAAATTTTAAAAATTAAAGTTGCAATAATTATACATCAAATTATTGTATTTACTTAATAAACCATTTCTGAATTGTACAAAATTATAAATAATTGATTAAATGGCGATCTTACTAGTGTTAATTGTGTAAGCATGTGCGGCTTACAGCTGTTTTGGTGCTTCTTCACATCATCCTCAGAGCCTACTAGATCTCGGCGTCATCTCGAACTTCGCTGCCTGTTGTGTGGGTGCGTCTGATTGTTGAAAAGTGTTGAAATGTGGTGTCAAATAGTGTGTGTGTTCTGAAATTGATCTGTGTGTTGAGAATTTGATCAGGGTGTGTTTTAGTGTGTCTGTATATTTCATATTGTTCTAGTGTGTTGGGTTTTTGGTTTTTGGGTTGTATGTGTAGGATTTCCATGTCTGTATTTATGTTATTGTATGTGTGGTTAGCATTAGTTATTCGTATGTGTTCGGCATATGTAGATGTATTGTTTCCTCTGGTTATTGCTTTAAAGTGTTCTTTGTATCGAGTTTGGAATGATCTGCAGTGAAGTTCGAGATGACGCCGAGATCTAGTAGGCTCTGAGGATGGTGTGAAGAAGCACCGAAACAGCTGTAGGCCGCACATGCTTACACAATTAACACGAGTAAGATCGCCATTTAATCAATTATTTATATTCAAGTGTTAAAAGTAGTGTACGAAAGATTCAACATGGACAAAATTATACTTATGCTACTGACAATGAATTATAATTGTCAAAATAATGAGGGCACCTTGAAACTTACAAAAATGTTTCATTATGCTTTGTAGTTTGTCCAGTGTTGAGATTAACATTATAAATGAATGTGTGTCGCACAAGTATTTCAGCAATTAAGATTTCTGACGTGGGTTTGGAATAAAGTGTTCATGTCTTAAAGTCTTTGAAATTTGTAATGCGATACGATAAATCAACCTTGATGGCATTATTGCTTTCACATAAACATTTCTGATCTAACAATATTCACAATCGAATCTGCGTCGTGAGGACACCATAACTGGGTCGCATCTGGTGAGACAGAGATGGATCTGATACAGATAGACAAGGCACAGGTGGACCAAGAAGCTAGGAAGATAACATCTTCAAAGCATAAAAGATGTATATACTACGTTCTGAGGGGCACAGACAACATGATAACCTTCGAGAGCTCGGCATGTGCTCAAATAATGACCACATGCCCAGTGCATAGTATTGCCATTTTCATCTCCAAGAAATAAATATATGCCGAAAAAGACATACTGTCTTACTCATTTGGAGATAAAGTAGGTAAGGGAAACAGAAAGTTGTGGGACACATAGTTTATAAAATAGTCTTCATCTCATTAAACTTATCTTCTTACACGTTAAATGAAACACAATTTATGTGTTGTTTATTCGTTCATAATTATTTATGTTTCACGTTTAAATGTAGAAAATACAATTCTATGTGATGTTTATTTGGCTAACCAAGTTGACATCTTCACTTAGATTTGTCAGATATGCAATACCTATTACAGTGTAGAGTTGTCAAAACTGAGAACTTAAAAATTTGAATACGGTACCGGTAATATGAACTTTACACAAAGTGCATGCAGATTCAGGAGATTGTTTTTAAATAAAACTAATATACGGTATTAAGATTAATTTTTGTAAATAACATCATAAATGTAGAAATTACTCTTAATCATTTGCCTTTCAAAGTCTTTGAGAGACAATTTTTACATGGCCTACTCCTGCAGAGTTGATCTACCATATAAAGTGTTATATGCTTAATTTTTTGCGGTAGGTACAGAGGAACTGTTTTATACCATAGTGTAGTCAAGAATGAAATCAATAATGGCATGTCACTGATACCAGTATCTACGTAAAACAATTAAATACACATCCAAGGTACATAAGAAATGTTATTTAGTGGATCAATGAACTGACTATTAGGAAACTTCATATAGGAAAGAAGTGAACACTTTATTACATATGGATCAAGTAACATTTTGAACATGTACATATTTTATATTTTTAAGCATTATTTAAAATGCCTGTTTCTTTCAGTGTTAAAATTACACGAATGTGGATAGAAAAGGATTCACTAGATTATATCAAATTAGATATATTTGTGTTGGTTGTAATTTTATAAATCTTGTGTATTTAGAACCAAATGCCTGTTCTGAGAGAAAATGTTTCGTCAAAAAATAATCATAGGTCTATATAGATGTTCACTAGATTACGTTATAATTCAGAAATTCAGACTAGTCTGAAGTAGCTCATGATGAGTCTCAAAGTAAAACATTCCGAAGTTAAAATAGTCCTGCAATCAGATCTCTGGGTGAGAACTACCTTTGGAAATGACATAATTAAGATCTTAAATTGGAATGCTGGGTGTATAACTCAAGAAAAGAAAATAGAAATCATAAAGTTATTAGATGATAATAAAATATATATATTAGCTATACAAGAAGCCAATGTTACCAAAGATAATTAGTATAAAATATTTTAAATAAAAAAACTATACAGTAGAACCCCGATTATCCATCACCCTATTAACTGATTGGTGTCTTTCTCTCACTTTTTTTCCCTACAGAAATAAATGAAATACTATACATTATATTATCAAGTTATTTTTTCTAGAGAGGGTTATTACAAGACTTTACTCTTGCACAGTATGGCCAACTATACGAGTTGTCATACTGTATAACTTCTATATATGGGTCAAAGTCTTCCACGAGTATCAAAAGAAATCGTGTTGTGCTAAGTATAAAAAAGTGCAAATAACTGAGTGGTTTGGGGTTCGAGAAACTGTGGCTTGTCTCAGAATACGAGATTGGAGTCACAAACATGTCCAATTTAATAAACATCAAGGATGAAGTATATAAAGCATTTAAACCTACAATACGAGGCCTCCACTATTTCTATCTTTCCAGAGCCATTACAAGAAATCTCCTTGCCCCTTAAAACCTCGTTGTTAACAATCAGACTTAAATCAGTGAATTTCTGATCCACTACCTAGCGTGTTGAATACAACACCATAGAGGAAATTACGAAAATGTAAGCATTGTTCACTAAATTTACGAAAATATTTTATGGTACTGATTATCCGATTTTTTTCGATTAACCCTTCAGCCCACTCCCTTCATTACCACGGATAATAGAGGTTCTACTGTATTGTTAATATCTTGCTAAAAGACAGGTAGCAAGTGGCATATTAACAGCTGTACATAAACTTTATATGTGGAAAAATAAACAAAATCTAATTCTGTACAGCTTGTGTAATGCACCCAACAATGATTCTAATTTGAATAATATAGGATTAAAATGAAAAACAGTTGTAGTAGGTGATTTTAATATATATTCCAGACATTTGGGGATATAAACATTAATGCAGCAGAAAAAACTGTGATAGTTATCATGCATTGAAACAATGTAGAATTCCTTTATAATCAAAATTATACCTTCACATTATGTATACTACAATGTGTCTACAACTAACCCAGACCTTATAATGATATCATCAGAACAATGTTAGATGATCCAGGCTGTGGACACAGAGCTATAATTACATCAGTGACACTCAAGCATAAATCAAGAAGATACAAAACGAACAGAAAAGTGAAGTATTCTTGAAACTACAAAAATCCCAATTGGAAAAAATTCACTAAAATCTGGAAAGAGATTCTACAAATTTTCAAATAAATAATTATAATTCATCTGAAGAATCAACAGTTTTTGTAATATAATTTTGACATCATCAAAAGAAAATATCCCTAAGAGGAAAAGTACGACTACGGTATTCAATTATAAATCATTTTAGACAAATAAATTTTCTAAATTAAAAAAAAAAGCGAAAGAAGCATGACTCTTAACTGGAACAATTACAAATCCCACAGATGTATAAAAATGGCGCAAAATAGCAGCATCTTTTAGAAAAAAATCAAAATTAAAAAGCTCATAATTTCATCGGTACACTAAACAATAAAGGATGAAACGTAAAACGAGACCTTATATTCTTCAAAAATAAACTTCTATTGGGCGATAAACAAATAATTTACGATGCTGTCACACATAGTTTCACAGCAACAAATCTATCTTAAAAAAAAAAAAAAAAAAAAAAACAGCTTCAAAATGAGATGCATAAAATATACTTTTGAAATTGATTGTAAGTTAACAAAAACTTAAATCTGCAGTGTCACAATTAAAATGCCGAAAAATTTCAGGACCAGACAATTTATCAGGAGTAGTGACTACGGATTTTCGCCTAACGACATTGAAAACATATTTTAAAATACTTAATTTAATTTGAAAAACTAATGTTCCAGCTATATGGAGGAAGAGTATAATAATACAAATTCTGAAACCCGGGAAACCATCAAGTAAACTTGACAGTTATCGGCTAATCACACTTACAGCACAAGCATTCTTGGCAAGGAAAGAATTTGTTCCAGAATTACCTGGTATCTGAAACCACAAAACATTCTATCAGAAGCACAAGCAGGCTTTAGGAAATACCATAAAACATCCCAACAAATAGTCAAAATAAGTCAGGATAGTAAAGACAGTTCTATGCCCAGGGTTCAATCCCGGGCCAGGTCAATGGCATTTCAGTGTGCTTAAATACGACAGGCTCATGTCAGTAGATTTACTGGCATGTAAAAGAACTCCTGCGGGACAAAATTCCAGCACATCGGGCAACACTGATATAACCTCTGCAGTTGTGTGTGTCGTTAAATAAAACATAACATTTATTAAAGACAGTATCGACAAGAGAGAAGTCTTGGCTGTATTTATAGTTTTTAAAGGAGCTTATGATTCTGTTCCAAGAGTAACATTATTGAAGAAAATGCAAGAAATTGGCATTGGAGGCAAAATGTTAAAGTGGTTTTACAACTTTTTGATGCAAAGATATAGAGCTACTAACTACAATAAAAATTTATCAAAATTTAAACACATCCCTAGAGGCCTACCCTAAGGTGCAGTTCCCAGCTCAATGCTATTTAATATAATGATTAATAACCTTCCATCTAAATTAAATGAAATCCAAGACATCAACTATGTCCTATATACAGACGACTTCGTGATTTGAACATCAACACCACACAGAAACTATAAGAATTTGAATAATTGAATGAATAATGCACTTTCCAAATTAGCTGAGTGGTGTCATGACAAGAAATCATCAGTGGCGAATATTCAGAGCATGCTATGCATGTACTGCATGCCCTCTGTATAATTGAAATTATTATTACTATTTGATTTATTTTTCTCGTTTTATTTTCCGCGCAAATGTTAAATAATGCTTTATTTAATTTAAATCTAACAGGTTAGACTGTACTGGTATATAATTATATGTCCTGCGTGCAGCGTTTAACAAAAATGCCTTCTGAAGCCTCGGGGTGTATTACTGTTCACAGATCTCAGAAAAACACTGAGCAGAGAAAGAGTGTGTTAGGGTGAAATACCAGTCAGTTTTGGGTGTCATAAAAATAGAGTGTAACATTGCATGCTGTACGGCAGTGGTCGACTGACGTACAGTTTTCTGCCAGCTTGACTGTTTATTTTTAAGGTTATTCTGACAGTGATATTCTTCAGCATAGCAACCAAATCGATACCGTTTATTCATCATTCAAAAATCCGTACCCTTCACAACTTAGCTTTCAGTATAGTATGATTTTGTGACACGTGAAGTGCTCAAGTTTCGTTCAGTTCAGTGAGAAGATGAAGTTGTAGTTTGTTGTTTTATTTACTGGTAATGTAAAAATGGGTAACTGTAAAGAGGTGTGTCAGTGTGATGGTGGAAAATTTAAATTAAAACCTTTCCGACATACGAGCTTTAAGGAAAAACAAATTTTGTTTTCTCGGGACAGACCAGTGCCTAGCAGCTGAATTTCACATACAGCGTGTTTCAGAAATAAGTACCAAATTTTTTAGGGATGATAGATTGCATAGGAACATGGCGTCTGCAATGACCCATTCTCTCGCTATCCAATGTCAACATGCTGTTAGTTAGCCGGCATTGAAAAGAGCACCTTTCATTTGTTCACACTGCTACGCCACCTTTCGGCTATGTAGTGTATCTGCTGATTGCTCTCTAGTTAATGTTGTGATTCTCATCTCGACAGAGTACATGTCGTGGTGGGCCAGTTCATTGACCAGCACAGTCACCTGATCTCAAACCTCTTGAGTTTTATTTGTGGGCACACATGAAGGCTTTGGTATATCAGAATTCGGTAGACACTGAGGAAGACTTAGTGGCACAAATTGCCGCTGCTGTAGACGAAGTTCGCGATAACGCACATGATGTCCAATGGTCCTTGATTCGATAAATGGAATTGTGTCGTCAGGGCAACAGGGGACACTTTGAACACTTTCTGTGAGTTATGTTAATGTAAATGTAAACTGAATAAAACTGATCCTCACCTCTCGTGTCTTTTCTTCTTAACTAAAGTAGACATCTTGTGCTTCGAACCCCATAGATATCATTGTGGGATGTTAAAAAGTAGCCTACTCTGTACGTATTGTTCCCTCTTTCATTCCAAAGCATCTCTGGCTGCCTATCACCCAGGGTATGCTATGCCAACTTCAGCATCACGTAGAATAAAAGCGACTCATCAGGGACAAAAGGTTCCTATCCTTAAAATGAATAACCAGATCCAACTTATCATCCCTAAAAATTCGGTACTTATTTCTGAAACATTCTGTATAAATGTACTGGTAAGTCCACAGAATTACATTTTGAAAGTTAAAGAATAGAACTGTATTCTGATTAATAATAAAAATATAACTACTATAATAATAATAATAATAATAATAATAATAATAATAATAATAATAATAATCCGTGGTGCTACAGCCCATGAAGGGTCCAGACCGCCCAGCCGGCTGCTGGCCACATGCCCACATGCCGAAGCAGAGATGGACAATCATCCAACCAAAATGGAAGTATCGTGTGGTTAGCATGATGATCCCCCCAGCCGTTATAGCTGACTTTTGCAACTGGATTTCACTACCTATTGTAGCTCCCCAAGTGCATCACGATGCTGGGTGGGCATGGTCCCACACACTGAACGAAATTTCATGAGAAACGGAATAATAATAATAATAATAATAATAATAATAATAATAATAATAATAAGGAATAACTAGCCACGCCCATTTTCTTGAGAAAAATTAAAGTAAATGTATAGTGCATGCCTTGGTCTTGATTTCACGCTTTGCCACTGAAAATTACAGTGAATAAGACAAAAAGAAATTACCAAGTCTTTACTTTGTGTCATTCTCAACCTACACTCCCTTTAACATTAATAAAATTAACCATAAACCCACTGAACGGACAATGAACCTAAAATATTTAGGAGTTATTCTTGATTTCATACTAGTATGGAAAAAACTAAGCAATTAGAGGAAAAGTACAACAAAGGATTACAGTACTGAAGAGATTACCGGTAGTAAATGGGGATGCTCTAAGAATACACTTAACAACACAGCATGACATAAAACTTGCATTAAACCGGTACCGTAGTTACTTCAATATGGAAATGAGGCATTAGTGAGTCACCACATCTAGACTCAATGAAACTGAACTTTAGTTCTAAACCAAGCATTAAGAATAATAATTACAGGTGGCATTAAATCAACTCCCATTCCAGCTATGAAGATCTTCACTGAAAACTTACCACTATATCGTGAAAGAAAGAAACAGACATTCATTTTATATGAAAATCTAAGAAGATTACCATTTAATAACTATTGGAAGACGTAGGCCTGCCAGTATAATAAAACACAAGAAACCTTACAACCCAATAAGGATTTATCCAAATGTAACTTAAAAATAACTAGTGAGATTGAAAATTTACCTCTTCCAACATGCTCCATACCTCAATTTATTGTTAACTGTGAAGATCAGCTAGTTGAAACAATTACAGCTAAAACAATTTCGACCTATTATACAGGGTGTATCACGAGGTTTTACCCTGGTTTATGGAGGTGATTCCTGGTGTTATTTGGAACAAAAAAATTTAAATACAGTAATGGGGTGACATTCATAATTAAGGAGTTACAACAGATTTTCGAAACACGCCATGGCGTATGTAGCGCTAGACATATTTGTGCAGGACTAACGATGTGTGGGGGGAGGACTGTAACGACCAAACAGTAAACAGTAGATAAGCGAAGCGAGTGATACATTGGTACGTTCTCATAACAACAAGTACGTTGTTGATATTGCAGTCGTTGTTTACATGTGAAGTTACGAAATGCTACAGGCCCGGGTCACACCAGAGCGAATCTTTGCCTTCAGATGCAGGGAGGAAATTTTGAATATTTGCTTTAAATCCACTCTACATGCAAGAGACTGATACAAACTGAAACACTTGTTTGTATTCTAACTATGATTTCCATTTTTGTCAGTGACATCCTCAAATAAATTTTTTTTCTGCTTTTCTCAAATTGCCGTAACTTCTTAATTATGAATGTCATCCCGTTACTGTGTTTACATTTTTTGTTCCAAATAACACCAAGAATCACCTCAATAAACCGGGGTAAAACCTCGTGATACACCCTGTATTTAAAACTTGTAACCTTGGAAACCATTCATAACCTGTACTTGACAGCCAGAAAAAAATTGGCAACATATATACACACAGATAGATCACTTGCAGACAAAACTGGATATGCTGGTGCAAGAATCCATACCAAAATTTTCAGTTTCCTTGGGTACAAACATAACTCATTTCGATATTTCGATGGAGAAGCCATTAACACAAGCTTAAAACAACTCTTCAATTTCATACTTAAGTATAGCAAAATCGTCATATTTCGTGATTCAAGATCAGCATTACTGTATAAACTATAACACAATAAAAGAAATACCCTACATCATTCTTTGAATCCATTACAAAATCTTGGGGGGGGGGGGGGGGGGGGGAATTAATCCAATTGAGAACCAAGTAAATGACATACCATTCTTCCACACTACAAGTGAAACATATAATTAAAACGAAGAATTTAAAAACAACAGTGCTGGAAAAAAAAGGGAAACCATTTTTGAAAATAAAAATTTGATTCCCGATTTTCCAGGAAAAAAAGGTGGACACGATTTTTTGGCTGCACACTATCACAGATTGAACGTCTACACCTCACCTCAATGCACCATCTGCAAATAACCAGATACTATAATGAACGAAGGGCATCATCTGCTACAGGTCAAGCAATAACCAAAATATAAAGAGCTATACCAACCCAGCTAATGAAGTACTATTGAGATGCTATATGGAAAATGGAAGATATCCAAAATCCAGAACATTAGCAAACAACAACATATGAACAACATTCTAGATAACCTTTCTTCTAGTACATATTTCCGTGATTGGTGTTACAATTCCATCTTCGTAGATCCTGAAGTAGCCCTTTGTATCAGACCATCTACTCAACTAGTGGATCCAGCAGATTGGTTTCCCTCTTCCTGCCTTTCTTGATGATGTAGCTGATCCGATACATAACTTCCTAAACATTGAATATATCTGCATTTATGACAGGGTGGAAGAGCCAAAATTTCTCACCGTGTTCACTGTCGTGAAAATCTCAAATCATAAATGATATATGTTAGATTGGTTGAAAAATCTCATTTAAAAAAATATTTGTAATTTACTACTTGGTTTCAGATTATGAAATACAATGAGAACACAAAATGATTGAAGCTGTTAAAGAAAACTAGAAGAAATTAAGTGGCTTTCAGAGCTGTACACAATAATTAGTTTACTAATTTCAGAGCTTAAATAGAAAAGTTGTTGCATAGTATTTTAAACTACAGAAATATGACATGGGAAAAGTTTGTGAAAGAGTCTTTGCATTTAATAACCTTTCCAAATTAGCATTAACCACAGCATTAGTATTATACATCGAGAGTTAAAAAAAAAAAAAAAAAAAAAAAAAAATTACAATTTTAACATTTTATCTCTATGAGAAACGGAATATTTTTTGTCGTTATTCTATAAATTGTATTCTATTCATCGGTGTTAGAGAAATTCATACTGCGCTTTATATAACATAATTAAGCCCGATGAAATCTTCGTACATTATATGCATAGCAGTATATGAAAAATGTAGGTATTGGTAATTTATATTTTGTTTGCCACTATCACAAACATTTCTTATTGTTATTTAAAATTCAGATTTAGTTATAAGTTAGTACTCTGTAATTAGGATTTAATTACTACCGTATTCCATAATTAAGTAGGCTAATTTATAATCACCAGTAATTTAATTTTATATCAGTAGAAAAGTTCTTTGTGTGTCCATCAGACTGTGATTTATATACCGTATCCTGTATATACACCTATACGGCGAATGGAAGATGTTTTCAAGGAATGAATTCTTAGAATAGTACCGATATGAATGAAATGGAAAAATCCTCTACCATTTTATTCCCTTGTGCTTAGATTTCCAAAAAATAATGATTGTACATAATAATTTTGGTTCCATTATCTTTTAAATACATTTAGAAATACACATTTTATAGATGTCTTTACATTACAGTATTTTAATGTCGTACTTTAATTATTGATGAATCACTTTAAGTACGGTAATGGATGTCTGGCAATACATTATCAAAATGTAGACGCATTTCACCCTAAGGCCTGAATACCGCAGGACGTAGGTCATAGAACGTATTGCAGAGTGGAGCATACAGCATGCAGAGTTAGTTTACATATTTTCTCCTCATTGCTGCGGAGTAGGGGTGCAAGTGCTACTGATTTTACTGCAATGTTTCAATTTTTTCTACAAACAAAGTTGATTTCCCACTAAATAAAAATAAAATATCACAAAAGGTCAAAGCAAAATTATTTTATGGATTTCCTGGTACTCTGTGACGTTACTGTCATTGAACACCTTTCACCCTGTGTATATAAATTTCGATACGTTTAAAATATTAATGATCTTTCACTTACCAATTTAAAAAAAAAATCATCATCTCCTCAATTAAATCAACTGTTCGTCACATTACTGGCACAGAGGTCTGTGAATCACAATTTAATTCACTGAATCCATAAAAGGAGAATACAGCCTGTCATATTAAATCAAGACTATTTGCTCATGAAATCATTAGGCCTATACATTATTATTTCGCCGTTGTTAAGACTAGTTTTATCATGAACATTTCTTTGTTCGGAATATAAAGTTTATATTGCTTTCACGTGTTAAATACTAAGTTACAGTTTCTAGTTGACAAGTTTCAGTCTGTGGGCTTTCCTCAGATCTAGTCAACAAGGTATCCTAACCTTGTATTCAACACGTGAAAGCAATATAAACTTTAAATTCCTAGTGATATTGTGTTAAAAGTTGTGTAATCAAGATGTATATTTCTTTGTTATTAATCAAATACGTAAATGTATTTAACAGAGTTCTGTTTGTTACTATGCAAATTTCCTAATTTCTTGTCATATAATGTTTTAAAATCATAATGTTACATGAAAACAAATGTTTCTGTAAATCTGTGTACACGTTTAGTGAAAAAAAAAAAAAATAGATATTAACATTTGGTTTACTTATAAATAAGTCCTTTTAAATTACAGGATATTCAAAAAGTAATTTACTGCTCAGTTTCAGATCATGAGATACTCATCAGGAAGTTATATATAATGATTACACTACCACAAAACACCATTAGAGGTAGAGATGCTTAATGGGCGTGACAGGGAGCATCCCTAAGTACTCTAGTTCAAGTAGGCTTTATATGCATTAATTAGGGAATGACTAATTCGGCTCTTCCATCCTCCACACTATGCACTGCTCATCATCCATGAAATTTATGCTATATCTCATAGATCTGCTTTGATTCATCATGTCCTTATGTTCCTGTCAGGAAAAGAACCTGGGAGGCTTCACTGCATCTTTTTGAGATCTATGAGTCATCTAGAATCCCCACACTGCCATCTACTAATCTTTGGACAAACCACAAGGAACACTTAGCATGGAAAACAATCAATTTGGCGATGTACAAACATAAGTGGTGCCCTATTTTTAGAAACGGAGATGATATCGGTAATGAAAGGAGAATTGTGGAGTGTGTTGGTGGAATGATGAAAGAAACGGGAGAACCTGGGAGAAACCCTCAGACTTTTGTCTTTGTTCTCTACAAACACAACTCCAGCAGCACCAATACCGAGATTTGAACTTGAGTTCACGGTAATTGTAAACCAGTGCTCTGCCAACTTAGCTACCAAGGTGGCTACAAAACGCTATTAATTTTATGTCATTGTTTTATAACCATATAAACTTCGAACTTCTTACTGACAGCATACAGTTTCTTTATATGTTCATAATTAGAATAATGTAATATTGATATTCGGTTATGATGAAGGTTCAAGCCAAGAAACTTGAGAATATAAAAATCATGCAACTTTTCTTAGTACATAGGTTGTAGAAAGTTGTAATACTGGCACTGTAAAAACAGTGCCATTAGCAATAACTCTAATAACAAATGATATGATACAAAAACGAGTTATTACTTGCACGAGATACAGGACAAATATGCGGTGATTAAGATGGTAAATTGTGATGATTCACAATGCAATATGTAAACGGTGATCAATTCACACAATTCCATCACTGAATTCAATATTAGATTCATCCAAAAATATTTATAAAGACGACAAAAACACTGTATTTTTTATGCGTGATCCTTTAAAGAGACAATAAATAATTTACGTAGAAATTATCCAGATTCCTGAGTCCTCCATATCCTTTCCAGCAAAGTTGTTTAATAGCAATGTTTGTAACTATTATGGGGTATGTATTGTCTGAAAATGTAAATTATACATTTATCATTAACTGAGTTTGTAGCTTATGATGATAGACAAAATAAATTAAACTTTTACATTGTAATACGTAATAATACATTACTTAAACAAAAATTATGTTTAATACAAAAATATATATAAGTTTGATATTATTCCATAACTTATTTACTACCAGTACGTATATTTAAAAATCGATATGTTCAAACATATTCAGATATTTTTATTCATTCAATTTTGATAATAGTAATATTTTCCCAGAATTTAAAAGTTCGTCCTATTATGTTTACTTACGAAAATACAAAAAGATTTTATTTGCATATAGCACTGGTATTATAGTGATTTGAAAGTACATTGTATGCATACTCAATTAATAGTTATGGCAGTGGTGAAAACCTTATGCATGTTACACACTCTCAGTAATTTAAAGCAATAGTAGGCATTTTATTTACATTTGTGAAAGAAGGTCGTAGATAAAACTGTGGCAGAAAACTTATTCAATTGACGCTGTATGCGGGAGGTTTCTCTTTGAGCCTTGTAAAGGTTTTTGTAGCCAAGTGGAATTGGTGCCTATGCACATTGCTACGCTGTCTCTATGCAGGTTAAATGAGTCCAGTGAAGCTCTGAAAGTAAGCTAGCTTCAGTCTGCTGATTGACAAAGTATATTTTATTTTCCTGAAGTTTTAAAATGTATTATAATGATCATAATTATTCCGATTATGAAAATTTCCGCAGAGTATTCATTTTCTGCTCTTGGAGGAATGAAAACGAAAAAGAAATTGGCACAGGTATCCTAAAGACTGTCGAAGCTCGCTCTGATGTCTATTGTGAAAACACTGCTTACGATAATAAAGTTACAACCAACTTTCAAGTCACCAGGAAGTAAATAATAAAGAAACTCATGTAGGGAGATTTTGTTTTTATATAGGCTTAGTAAATTAAAAGAGGAGGGGAAAAAAACAGACATATCAGCTTCACAAATATTGTCTGTTGATAATTTCTATACATGTTATAAGTATGTTGTATCTGTATTTTTAGTGTTTTGATTGTTTACCTTCACTTATCGTGCCTTTTCAGTCTAGGCGTGCAAGTGTTCTGTGGAGATTATCGTTGTGGTTTCCTGCCTACACTATGGATGTTTGTCTGATGTCAGTGTTGATGTAGTGTGTTGTTTCAGTTGAAGAGCAAGCATTGTTACGGGAGTTTTGCTCTGTATCCATTTAGTATGACGTTGAAAAAGTACAAATGGATTTAGGGTAAACTCTGCTATGGACACTATAACCTAATCGCACAACCTTCTCCCATCCTGATCTGACCTTCCTCAAGAATATCTGATTTTTAATTCCAGAATCTGCCATTGAAGTAAATAAAGTCGTGTATTTTTAACAATCTCCATGAATTAATGTTTTCAATTATTGGTGTACTATGCAGAAGTTTTGTAAGAAATACTTTCTTTCTTCTTTAATCATCGCTATGATTTTTTAATGTTCTTGTGTAAAAGTAGCTTTTAAGTACACTGAATAACAGAAAATAGGTCTGAAGAACAGATTAAATACCAACAATATTTTTTGAATACAATAGCCTACTGTATAAGTAAAGGTAAAAACTATTAAGTTCCCTGTACATACCATAAAGGCGTGAGACAGGGCTATTAGCCCTCGTCATTTGAAGGTGAGTGAATAACATCACGTTTGCCATCATTTACTTACTAGAGAAACTACACTATTAATTTTTGTAGGAGACTAAAAATGAACTTCAGAGAATTTCTAAAAGTTACAGCGAACATAATTTTTTTTTATCTAGATGGAACTCTTGGCCTTCTAATTTATATTCAGTCATTCCAACAATTAAGCCAAATATTAAGGAAAGTATATGCATTATACTTAGCATGTTAATTAAATTATGACTCTACAATGAATTCTGCTTATGAATAATTTAACATAAGAGAATATAAGAATATGAATGTCATGAGTGGAGATTCAAATGTTCTTAAAAATGTGAAGGTGTGGTTTAAATACGAAAGGAGAAGGTACAAAAATAATAGAACAACTTGTTTATTCAGTCCTTGGGATGAGGAAACATCTGTTGCTTTGTGTTATCATGTTGTCTTAGTTACAAAATTAATGAGTAATTAAAGTGGAGTTAACAATAATGAGTTTCATGTAATTCGGTGAAGAGCCCTAAAACATTGAAGTATATAACAATATGTATGTACTGTACAAGCCACTATTCTAAAGAATGTGGTAAGAGTTCTTCTTTCTTTTATAATCACCTTCAACTCTAAATAGCAAGTAAAACAAACACAAGAATGAAACATAACCAGAATGGATATCACAGACGTTCCAAGTAGGAATACGACCAACCAACAGTGAATCAGAAGCAATAGATTACAGATGAATCCGCTGCTTGGATAATTTTCTAGACTGCATCTTGTATTTTTGTCAAAAGTTGTATCCGGAAAAAGATTCACGAATGAATTTCTGTGGTCCCAACTCAAAATATGCCAGTTATGCCTCAAATACCATGATTCACAGAGTAAAATACCTTCATCTTTTCATTTTTATAACACTTATACAGGTGATTCGTTAAATAGGTTTTTCCAATCTTTAAAAAAAAATAAGTTATTTACAGAAATGACATGTGACTGAAATGCTAACCATATTCGTGCCCTGTTTCTATTATTTGGGCAGTTACTCCATTTTTCATAAAATTCATGGATTGTTGCAATTCTTATTTCACTAATCATTGAATAAGTAGAAGATTTTTACTGACAAATTATGGGCATTGCCGGGAGTAGGAGGCAAAATTTCAAACTTTTCCAGAAAGAAAGTTTCTTATTTCTTTTATAACTGCACGAACGTGCCATTTATCTGAACAGACTGTTTTTGCACACAGCAATGACTGTGCAAAACTTTAAAAATGCTTTCAGTAGCCTTTCAAAAATATAATTTCAACTGCTTGGTCAGAATTCAGTATGGGCAGAAGAATTTCAGATAAAGAACAGCTGAGACTAGAAACTGTTCGCATAACATACCTGGAAAAACTTATTTATGGATTCACTCTCTTAAAGATATACGTATCCATTCTTAACAGTTGCATTCAACAGAGCTGGAGATGATACCCTTCGGCCAAAAGAGCCAGAGAAAATATTAATGATCACTTGAAAGTGAAGAATATTCAAATTTGTTTTTCTGCAGATCGAGCAGTCACTGGCCGCACTTTCAAAGAGGCACAATAATTGTGGAATGTACAATGCACCACCCACGTAAAGTCCACGAAAGCTACCAAGCAGAGGGTTCATAGTGGAACTAGCTACAATAGTTACGTTTTCAGAGTAGAGATGAGAGCTTTGCATCAAGTGAGGTCTTCGCTTCCTCATCACTCCTGCATACAGTCAAATGTCTGTGTGAAAGGACAGTTGGTCTCTTTCACACTTCGGCGTTATTATTGAGGGATAAGATTTCTATAAATAAAATACACAGGGAGTTACAAAATAATGCTTCAATCACAAGGTACATATTCATAAACATGGCGTGTCACAGACAGTATAGAAGAAAAGAAAGTTTCCAAGTCAGACTTTGCACGCCACATACTTATCAGAATGGTGGACACAGTCTCCTCAAGATTTTTATAGTTCGTTTGTGATTTCAGACAAACACTACATTGTTGATCATTTAAGTACGTAGAATCGGAAGCTCGTTGTTTTCTTCAAGAAATAAATTCAGGAATAGGGTTATTTCTTGTTAGCTTATTCACCATCTTTCTGAAATATAAGTGTGGTATTTATTTATAGACTTTAAGAGAAAAACGTTTACTAACTTCAATTTCGTGAAAAAGCTACCACGCAAGAAATGTACCTTGAAAATAACTCTGAATTGAAGAACAGTGTTGACTTGCTAATTTTTAGAAATACATAAAGGCATTAATCCATATAGCAATTTCTGCTGCGGATGTTTGAATATTGAAATTTGTGTTAAAATTTAAAGGAGCTGCTAATAAATTTAATATTTGTGACAATAACTGAACACTTACAGAAAGGTGTTTATAGTCTGGAGTGGAGAAGAGCAGGAATATTTTAAACAATAGACAATAAGGATGTAAGCATTCCTAAAGAAATTTAATTTTAGAACATATATATAATTTTACTGGAAGGTAACAAAAAGTAATAAAACACTATTACACAATGAACATAAACATAAACAAACATCTCACGTTGGTTCTAATAAGTTAAGAAACGTATAATAAAAATAAAAAAGTGGAAAAGTAATAATTACGACTATGCAAGTTAGTTAATTACATGTAGTGTTTATATTCATAAAAAAACTTGTACTACGGTAATCCTAATATATTTCCTGCCTTGCTATTTGGACAACAAAAGAATTTTAAAATTTGTTACTGTCTATATTCAGTGCAAAATGATGAATAATAATTATTGCTAGTTTTATGTCTGAATTTTGACTAAAATATTTAGAAAGCAATGGTTATGATTTTGATGAGAATTTTATGGTCTTTGAGTAATATTTATAAAACTTTCTTTATTTAATTAGTTCTGTTACATAATAATAAAGGCAATTTCAAATCAGTTAATACCGGTGTCTTTAGTCGTAAATGAAATATGAAGAAAATTATTTTTACATATTTGAGAATAAAGGAAGCTTATTTTTCCTTACAAACTATACTGAGTGTTTAAGTGGGCCTTTCTTTCATGTTAATTACCAGATGCATAAACACGAAAAAAAGATACGATGGTTGAGACTGGGAATTCTTTTACTAGAGAAACGTTTTATTGTAATTTACATTAAACAATGAAGCAATGAGGGACGATTAATACAACGAGGCACCACACAATGGACAGGGGTATAAGGACAAATCGATGGTCGAGGCACACTTACCCCTGTTAGTTAGGCCAATGCAGTAACCTCTCCTTGTGGCGAAGGAAATGTCTCGCATCTCTCTGGCAAAGCAACTCCATTTCACCAAAATATTTACAATAAATCACTCTGACAACAAACGATAAAGAAACATTTGGCTGTATTCAAGATTTGAGCCTGTGCAAACTTGAAATGGTATTGCATCAAAAACAAAACGTCCCTCATTAACACATTTGAACGTGGTCCCTTAACCTGACCCAATGCAAAACTCTCTCAGAAAGGCATTTTTAGAGATTGTCACAATTTGAAATAGTTCTAAAAATCAAATTCCACTAGTTGGATTGATTCCCAACAACAGTACTCCTAGCAACACTCAGATCAAACTAGGAGTAGGCAATTACTGGTAATTAAAACGGGCAGGGAGTCAAACCCTGGTCCGGAACCTTGTGTGGTCCCCGTTTCAAAACTGTTTGGTGCCACAGAGACAACACGGCTACGTCACTATGTCAAGGTGATGTGGTTCGACTCCCTGGAAGTGTTTTAACTGCTAACAACGAGACTTGCAGCGCCCTCACTCGCAGTTGATGTAGGCCTGTGGATGCGGAGCGAGGTTGTTGCCGTGCCGAGGCCGTAGCAAAGCGACGCACGTCCACGTGAGACGGATCATCTGACTACGAGCATAGACTTAGAATAGAGCAGATCGCGCTTACCTCTAAATCAGCCACATTGGAGTGATGTCAACTATGAAAAATAACAAATTTAACGTTTAGATCCCATTCAGTCTCAGTTGTTCTGACACTACAGAAGTCAGGGTGTTAATATACCGTACTCTGTAAACTTATAGGGTTGCTACATCTACGAAATAAAAATGCGGGAGGATTTTACTTAAAACAGACGGAGGGCTATATATTTAGCTCTTAATAGGAATTAACGGCTGAGGTCTATATATTTAGCTCTTAATAGGAATTAACAAAAAGAAATAAAACTGTTGAGAAAAATCTTCTCTAATAATAGGCCTATATGAGTTTTTATGAAAGAAAAGCGACCACTTCGCAACTTGTAAACTGACATCATCTACAAATATTTTGAAGGATTGTTAATCTATTTTGGCTAAATTTTATTCTAATACTTCCCTGTTCACAACTAACTTTTAACTAACTTTATCCGTTACGGAAAAAAAAAAAAAAAAATATACAACAAAATTAATTTCGTTTTAGCGCTGGAAGTAATTTTTTTCGTATACAAATATATATTTATGATAACACATAACAATGACTATTTCATTTTTCTGTGGCCGTCACTTTCATTTGACGTCAAACACTGTTCACGGAAAGTTAAAAACTATACATGTGCTCAGAATGTAGCAATAGAATAGAATATACAGTGCCTTTCGATGATATGAACGGTTGCTATCGCCGGCAGCCGTGCAATGGGCGACTCGACAGCGAAAGACACTGTATAAAACTAATGCAATATAAAATGATAACACGATTTATTCTTACGGTAAGAAAAGAAGTTTTCACTCTAATGACGTAATAAATTTGGTTCGGAGAAACAATCTCACAGTCGGAATACAGTACCTATTACTTCGGAAAACTGAAAAGTAACAGCAGGTCTAACAATGCACAGAGCTTTTCTATTTTCATAGCGAACCCTATTATTAAGTTCCCAAGTCACTTCCTTAAGAGAATGATTCCCAAGTTACTACAATTCTTTACAAAAATGTTCCGCAATAACATGTAATACGTGATTTGCACGAAACCTTACGCTCGTATCCGCCATCAGCTGATCGCCTTAGCTTACCAAGACGTCATGCGCAGTCTGTCTATTCTAAGTCTATGACTACGAGAACTTTTCTGAGGGGCTCTACGTTTCCTGCTTCTCTACATTGACACCACATTGATCTCGGGGAGGTTGTAAAGGGGAGTTGGTCGACTCACTGGACACTCAAAAACTACGCCCTTTTAAGAATAAAAATATACGACTCTGCCCAAACACTCGCACATCACCGCGGATTGCAGCGCGTTCGTCACTTGTCACAAGTCTGCGCCGCTCCCTCTTCCTCCTCCGACGCACTCGTCACGAGTCTCTCTTTCGATCCGTTGTCCTCGGGGCTCGGCCCCGCGTCCTGGCGCGCCGTTATCGTATCAGCACTGGCCTCGAGAGGCTCTTCCTCCACCGAGGAGCTGGGCACTGTGTCCGTCTCCGACGTGAGAGCCTGCGGGTTCGTATCCCCGCTGTCGGGGGGCACGTCGGACGACGACCCACTAATGCTCCTGAGGTTATAGCCGATACGGGGGGCCGGCGCGCGCCCCTCTTCGGGTTCCGGGACTCCTTCCTCCCCCTCATCATCCTCCGCGGACCGGGGCGAGGGCGGCAGCTGCAGACCGGTCGTGCGGGTAGCGGCCCCGTAGGGGGGAGGCACCAGCATCACGGCCGGGGAGACGCACTCGGGAGATACGTCTTCGGAAGGCGCAGCGGACGAGGGGCTGCCCGGACGCTGCCACAGGTCGTGGCAACTGCCCCGCGCATCCCCGCCAGCCGCCAGCAGGTCGGACAGGTTGAGCCGCTTCGTGCTGCCCATGTCCCGCTGCTGCAGCTTCGGCACACAGAGGAAACCCGCGCCCGGCGGCGGCGGGTCGCTCCCTGCTCTCCGCGCCGGAGTTGGCTGCTCTGCTGTGTCTTTCGGCGCGTCCTCGGGTAGAAGCTGCAACACATGGCATTCATAGACAACGCAGTAATGATCTCAGCCTCACATCAAGTTCAGTACAGGGCAAAAGGCGGTCGGAGCGTGGTGTCGACTAGTGTCCTGCAATGTTCGAACATGAGAGAGGCAACTTACATTACATTACAAACTTCGTCTTTTTTCATATTGTGAAAAATTAATCGCCAGATCTGTGCTAAAATCCTTAAGGGGAGGCAGAGGTGAATATTTCAAAATCCACAAAATTAATCCGATTTGTTTGAAATTGATTATGGATACTAAGCATGTTATTAATAATGGACATACCAAGTTTCAACTTTCTAAGTACAATAGTTCTGTAAATATTAATAATTTTATAAAACTTTATATCGTTTGCTATAAAATGCTCCATGCACCATATTGTAAGAAATTTTCAATATTTCTTTTTATTTATATGTTCAGAGAAGGTATATAAATAATGATAAGTATTAGTTTATTATGGGAATAATATAGTAATACAGTTATTTTGGTTTTAATTTCATACTTTTAAAGGGAACAAAATCAAAAACTAACATCGGAATATGAAAATATAGTGTATAAAGATAATAAAAAACAAATTTTCATTTTTTCTTCAGTTTTGTTCAAAATTTCACCTCTGCCTCCCCTTAAGCGGTTAAAACATGAATGGCTGGGAGTGGAGGACAGCGAATATTTGTATAACAAGATGGCATAAACACGACAAGCCTCTTCATGCAGAGCGAACATTAGCGAATATCGAACTTCGTCATACTCGAAAAGCTTGAACCGAACATAGCGTCTGTAATGCACGACGCTAGTGCCGACCACACCACCTCATTTTAAGGCTGGTTCACAATAAACCGGGAACGGAAACCACAACGAGAATGAGAACGAAAATATTGTTAAAATAAATGTATTTAAATGTGATCATTCACAATTAACTATTGTGAATTCTCACATTTAATACATTTATTTTAACATTATTTCCGTTCTCATTCTCGTTGTGGTTTCCGTTCCCGGTTTATTGTGAACCAGCCTTTAGTGTTGCGGTCAAGATAGCATCAAGTTCTACCTCCATGACCTCCAAACGCCTTTATGGCGTTTATAGAGTATACCTTTACATTTACGTAGTCATATCATTAATACGACGCTGAACAGTGTTGTTAGACAGAGAAATGAAATCTAACTACTTTCCTTGATTTTCTCCGAATATAGTTAGCCTATGTAGGCTATAAACTTAACTAAATTATTAATCATCGGAAGTAACAATTTCCCACCTACAGAATGAGCTTTTCCTGCTTTATCAATACATGACTTAGACAAAACATGATGCTTCCAAATTTTTTTCATTCACTAACTTTATTTTGGAGGCAACACATTTTTCTTAAGTTTCATACCTAAATGCATGAGTGAAAAGTATTTTTATTCTTTAATTTGAATATTTTGTTTCAAAGTATCTTCGTGATTTATTTGGTTTCTTGGAAACATTCGCGAGAACTTCATAACACACACTGTGTTCTGGTCTCATCTTATCGTCATATCATGTAGCCTACATTCCGGCCCCATATACCTGGCATCATATGTTGTGTTAAAACAAGTGAGAAAATGAAGATAAAGCATAGGCAATGGGGTCATCAGCGAACAGGGATTACAATCTATACGCTGGGGTCGTATCACTCCTGGAAATGCAGTTTCACTGACTTTTTTTGTTTTAATGTCTACATTAAATTTAAGCATCCATACTTTACGGAAACTTATATTCGCCAAATACAAAAGGAAGACTAGCACTGACTAAACACCGAGATATCAATTTTTTAATTGGTTGTTTTACGACGCTTTATCAAATGTTATGGTTATCTAGCGTCTGAGTGAGATGGTTATAATGCCAGCGAAATGAATCCAGGGTCCAGCACCGAAAGTTACCCAACATTTGAATTTAATGGGTTGAGGGAAAATCCTAGAAAAAAACCTCAAAACTAGGTAACTTATCCAAACTAGGATTTGAACCCGGCCCGCTCGTTTCACGGTCAGGCATGCCAACCGTTACTCCACAGCGGTGGACCAGAGGTATCGTACTTGTAATAAAGTCGAAATGCCCTTTTTAATTTTATAATTTTATTTTAATTTGTTCAATCAAAGTCATCATATTTATTTTAATTGTTGTGATTTTATTCGTGAGTTTGCGAAAATACTAAATTAATTCGATCCTTGCACGGTTTGTTAATAATTTATAGATATATAAGTAATCAATTAGCGAAAATTGTGACTGCTTTATTTTATCATATATTGTACTGTGTAATATAATTGGTAAAATGAATAGCACGAGGCTTCCCGGCCCATCGAACACTTCCTCAGGAACTACCAGTAGTTGTTTGAGTATCGCTAGTTTAGAAATGAAAACCCTCAAAATAAATTAACTAATCTATTTTTAACACATTACACTTTTAAATGCTAATTTTCGTAAAGAGAAAAGTAATATTAGTAGAAATGATTACAATATACGTAGAGCTATGTTTTTAAAGTTGAGAAAATTAATTGCATATTATGCTGTGCGACGAAGAGACGAGCCGTATTGGAAGCAGATCGCCACTGTAGGTTTGTCGTCAGACTTACCATCTTTCATGTATAATGCGCAAGTCACGACATCCGCAATGATAGGATTATCTCTGGGATTTAAAGGTGCTCGCATAACTTTCGTATTTAATGTGCTTTTGTTCCATTGCTATTATTATTATTATTATTATTATTATTATTATTAAAAAGGATATTCTTACTCAATTCACACATTTTCAGCATTTCATCTCTCGTAGGTTGGCAGTTCTGATGTTACATGCGCAGTCTAGTAGATACAGTCACGAAGCTTGAGTTTATGAGGGTACTAGGAACAATAGACTGTGCAGGTACTATTTCGCATATAATGAGGCGAGAGTAGCGATCCTAGTGGTTAGAAACTATCTATGGATGCATATTTACTACGCATTGAGCTTCGGACTTTATATAGGCCTACTAGACTGTGTTACATGCGCTCTACGATTGTCAAGAATGACGTAAGACATTTACGAAGTATTTCGTCGATACGGGCGAATGTTTCGTTTCACTATTACCTATCTCTTAAACCGTACAATGTATGCATTGTACAGATGAATGAAATACATTTTCTTTGAGTTAGAATTATAAAGAAGCTTTTAGTGTTGAATCCAGGATATTGAAATGTAGGCCTACAACGGGAAATCAATGTAGGCAACACACAGGACATAGGAAACGGTAAAGTTATCTATAACCAGCAAAACGCCTGAAACTATACTAAATGCATCACTTGAAAGATAGAAGACTACCCATAAGGTGTATATGGAGTATTTTATTTATGAGAATATTATTTTGTATTATTTTTTTTTTGGGTAGTGATATTAATTCTATTTTTTTTTATTTTAGATTTTCTTTTCTTTCATTCTTTTATATTTATTTGGGTTCGTGGTACAATACCACGTTTTCGGAGAGATTCCAGGAAAAAATCACATTAGATCCTTGACATGTTTGCACAAAATCACGTGTTAACGTTCTGTTCTTAAAGACAATCTAACGCTGTTTGGTAGACTGATTCAACAGGCATGGAAGCAATGATCTTCAGTGACATGAGCACGCATGTTTAACGGTATGATAAATGAAAATGAAGTTAGGAAAATGTATTGATTGCACTTTGTTGTTTAGCCAACTGATCAAAGAGAGACCTGAACCCCAGAAGTGACACCAATAAGCTTCATTCATGGGGCAACTAAGCCAAAAGATAATGGGGTAGGATGGTCAGTTCCTTTTTCCTTTCATTGCTTGCATCGCTGACTAGTTACACATTACACCAGGGCCGGGCATGAGAGCGGTTCAGTCTAGTCGGCCAGAGCTGCTCTCGCTGCGCAAGACACTTCAATTCCAAGCCAGAGCAGAACGCTCACTCAGTGGCGGACTCGCATTACAGCTACCTTCCCTGCATTAATGTAACAAGAGCCACGGTTGTTCTAGTCATTCAGTCTGTCGGTACATAATAGTTTATAAGGATATTACATCAATCCATTGTACATTACAGAATTTATAACACTCTTATTAATTTAATGAAATAAACTTCGCTCTATGCAGAAACAAAAATCATTGCACTTATTTACATAACCCATACGCACATACTGCAACCTCCTCACCACGGTTCTACGAGACAGGCATATGGCTTCCACTTCCCCTACTTGCTTTGGACAGAGTTCATCTGCCAATATAATTAAACATCGCTTGATGAATTCACCTTCGTTGAATGTTTTCAATTCCTTTGCAATTTCGTGGCAAATTTTGTAGCTAATTCTCATGGCCGATTCATTACGTGCATTATTGTCATCCTGTTACTATATAATATAATATAATATAATATAATATAATATAATATAATATAATATAATATAATATAATATAATATAATATAATATAATATAATATAATATAATATAATATAATATAATATAATATAATATAATATAATATAATATAATATAATATAATGTAATATAATATATTATAAAATAATGTGATGCGATGCGATGCGATATATGATATGATATATGATATGATATGACCATAAATTAATATAACTTAAAGAAAATGTTTCTCAGGTATATTATATTAGAGTATCTATTCGATATTTATATTGCATTATAAGTTATTACAGTACATTTAGTAATATATAATTTTAAATTATACAAATATTATGATATATTATAGTATAGTATATTACAGTACATGACATATAATATTATATATTATATATCATAATACTTGTATAATTTAAAATTATATATTACTAAGTGTATAACAACTTATAATGCAATGCAAATACCAAATAGATACTCTAATATAATGTACCTGAGAAACATTTTCTTTAAGTTGTATTAATTTATGGCGTTCATTACCAACATATTTGTCATATTCAGTAGCATGTTGTAAAGAATAATGTCGTTGGATATTGAACCTCTTAATCAGTTGGAGTGTTTTATGACAAATTAAACACTTTGCTAATCCACTGCTCTCTACCAAAAAGAACTCCTCCTCCCATGATACATTAAAAGCATTGGGAGTAGCGGGACGCTTTAGTGTATGAGCGGAAGCTCCGTCTTCAAAGTTCGCCTTCATTCTGCAGAGTCACCACTGCACCGACACTGAATGGCGTACAGTATGCATACGTCACATCGCTCGCGAGACCCGCTCTTTAAAGCACAGGCTCATTTCTCAGAATCATGTAATGTGCCCAGCCCTGCATTACACTAATCACACTTCAAATGTATAGCCTACAAACAATTGTTCTTTCTATGACATATAATGGATTGCACCTTGTACTTTCTTAATGGTTTACTTTACGATGCTTTATCAACTGATGTGGTTATCTAGCATCTGAATGGTATGAAGGTGATAATGGTAGCAAACAGTGGCGTGTGGTGATAAATACTCCTGGTGGTGCACAAATATTTATTATGATTATGATTATCATATTATTACTACACCCTATTATTATTATTATTATTATTATTATTATTATTATTATTATTATTGGTACTAACTACGACATAACTATTAATATATGTTATATAGGTATAGACTTATATAATTTTGTTAGTCGAGAAATTACAGTTAATCAGTTTCCTATGTAGGTCCAGAAATAGCAAAGTAAAGTGTTCAATTTCTATGCAGCACACCGTAAATAATATTGTTTTCGCTATATTACGTTTTATAACACAGTTCACACGTTCGCAAGCATTCGATACGTGTGTCGTCTCATCAGCCTTAACTGCTAAAAGTCAGCAACATTCTTTATTTCTTTGAAATCTCATCATGGCATACATAAAAATGCTTGAAGGACTTCGTTCTGTATAGTGTTTGATGTGCTCTTAAATACTGTTGCTCTTTCCAAATGTTCCTTAAGAGTGCGTCTAATTCAGAACTAAAATTGACGAGGCCAAGAAAAATACTAGCGTTTAAAGATGAGTTTCCGTCTTCGTGACCTCTTAAAGCCAACTCAGAAGCTCCACAAAACCGCACGCACATATCTGTTCTTGGTAACTTTATCATTGTGAAGTTCGACAGTCTCACTGAATCCAATTGTGTCTGTATGTTTGTTTGACCCAAAATTGCTAATTTAACATTATTGTTGAGTGTGCAGCTGAAGAATCGTGTTTTTATTTCTTTCATTCATGTGCTTCAAATCAATCATACCTACAGAACGATAATCAAAATTATTTAGTTACTACGCACAGTCCTAAATTCAAACAGAAAAATAAATAAAATTCATAACACGTAGCCTACTTATTTTTGTCAATGAATGTTCGCCGCCGAAGAATAGGCAAGGAAAACAAAATACAGCGTCTTTTATATTGCAGCCACATATTGTATTTTTCGTAAGTCCGAATGTTGAATTTTCTTGTCACTTCTCTATTACTGTTCTTCATCACTGATAATTTTAATTCCTGTGTACGTCTACCCATCTTCCTTATTTTTATCTTTTCGTGTAAAGTTCTTACAGAAAATTACATATTTAAAAGATTTTGCACACTATTCATTGCAATATTTATGATAGAACGGGCCAACAGCGACTGCAGAACACATCTGAAAGTGCTCCTAACCCCTCCTACGCACACTGTACTGGCTCCCTACTATGTTCCAAAGCCTGCCAGTGAAGCACTACTACTGCGCATGCTCCAATGGAACAGTGTGCCTCAAGTGTCGAGCGGTAAACTTAAGTCCCAGGCGTCAACAAGACCAGTAAGTTACACATGCAGTGTTATTTTTACATAGTATTATAATAAAGAATTATGTCGCTCACATTGTCTATTGCAGCTCATTGATATAACTTTAAAAACATGTGTTATTTGAAGAGGTGGTGCACTGCTCCTGTTCTCCTTAAGAGAAATCGCCACTGGTAGCAAAATGAGTTCCAGGTGAACCCGGTTTCACGGTCAGGCATGCAACCGTTACTCCACAGCGTTGGACTTGTACCTTCTTATTTGTATGCATAATAGGTCATGTATATTCGTCTTTTAAATAATAGCCAACTACGAAAAGTAATATAATTCTCAACGTCCTTAAGAAACTGGAAACTGGACTGTCACGTATTGTGTAAAAAGTATCAGAAAAATAAATATGTGTAATTTTCGTCTCGATCATTTCTTCTTAGTCAGAAACATCTCTCGTATATTTATAAATCCTATTTATGATCTTCACGTTTTAGAAATGAAGTGAATTACCAATAGCCATGTCTTTGGCTTGAGCGCTAGCTAGAGAAAGATGGAGAATCTTGGTAGAATGGCAGAGGGAAATGGGAGTACTACCCCGAAAAAACCATCTATAACATCTGCTTAGTTGACCACAAATTCCATCATGATCTCGCCGGGAATCGAACCCGGGCCTCCAGGATGGAATACCATCGAAGTAAAGCTTGAACCACGGACATGACATGAGTAGTAGTAGTAGTAGTAGTAGTAGTAATAGTAGTAGTAGTAGTAGTTCTAAAGTGTCGAAACGCCCTCGGAAGTGCTCTTAAGAAATGAATCCTGGCAGATATATTGCGAAAGACTTAGAACCCATAGACGGTTTCGAAGAGGACGCATCTCCTGCAAGGGGACGAAGACATGCGTCATGATCTGAATATGCCTATGGAATAAGAGGATGAAGATATATGCTATTTAAATGATATGTAAATTCTTTTTCTACAGGGAAGAGGAAGGGAAATGGACCGTGACATGAAAATTTCAATCCAGCATTTGCCTAAGAAATTGTGGAAAACCACGGAAAAACCACAATCAGGTTGGTCGGTCCGGGGATTTGAACCACGATCCTCCCGAATGCGAGTCCCGTGCTGAACGTATGAGCCACCTCGCTCGGTTGACACGGCATGAAGTTCGTACTGTACTGAATAAAATTGAATGAGCGATAGCTTTGTGTAGGCTACTTTATTTTAACTGCGCCAATGACTATAATTATCTGAAACAAAACCTTCGAAAGCAATACCGGTAACTTTAAAACAAAAACTTATGTCCGAGTTAGGAGAGAAAATATGCAGTTTACAGAGCGAGGTTTTATTACGCAAGATGTGCATAACCAAAATGTCGACGGATAAGTGGTTAACACTGTCACAGTTCAGTAGAACCCCGAATTTCCGTCATCCTATTAACCGATTGGTGGATTATCCGACTGTCTTTCTCTCTCGATTTTTTTTTGCTACAGAAAAGATGTGAAGTACTGTACATTATATTAGTACGAATTTTTTCTACAGAGCGTTTTTTTTATAAACTTTTACACTTATATAGTATGGTCTCCTCGTCGAGGGGCCGTACTATCTAACTTCTATGCAACATGTCTTCCACAGGTGTCAAAGGAAAACGTGTTGTGCTACGAAAAAAGTGAAAGTAATTGAGTTGTTTGAGAAAAGTGAAACTGTAGTTCATCTCGCATCAGAATACGAAACAGGAATTACAACTGTGCACGATTTAATGAAAAACAAATACAGTATAAAGTGTATAACGTATGTAAATCTGGAACACGAGACCTATACTATTCCTATCTTTCCAAAAGGAGTTTTGTCGTTGAAAACCAGATTTAAATTAATGAACTTCTGATCTGATATATAACGTGATAAAACAGAAGACCACGGAGGAAATTACGAAGCTGTGTTATGCACTTAATTTAACCGTTCACTCCACTCCCTTCATTACCACGGATAATAGAGATTCTATTGTACTTTTATTTAATGAACATAGCCTATTTTAGTAATTTTATGTTTAGATTTTAAGTAAATCACCTTTGTAATAATGTTGTTTTGATCCTAATTAGCGGTTGTTTACAATGTTTAGGCCTACTGTAATTCACTCAAAGACTTGTCCCTTAGTCAGTCCTAGACCGACTGTTCTGACGTCCGTCTCGTGTAGAAAATAGTTCTCTCTATCGGGAACTCAGAACTGTATTTAAGCAAGTTTTCCAACGTGATGACATGGTAACTCACCCAAGAGCTTCTGTCCTCGTCCTCCTGGTGAAGAGGCAGTCTATCCTCCACGTTGGAAGAAGAGCTGTACACGGCGGTGTAGCCGGTGGCGGGATAGGCGGGGGGAATGCCTGGAGGCAGCAGGAGGCCTTGGTGTGAATGGAAGGTCTGTCTCCTTCTGGAGTGGCGGCTTCGGTGGTTGCCGCGGTAGTGCTGCCGGATGTCTCCGGAGTTTGACGACCCGCGCCTCCTCTCTCGCATTTGCTGGATTATGTCTGTAACATAACGTATCGACACAAGATCTTAATGGATAATACAAGTAGTAACTTGTAAATGTGGAAATCTAACCATGCCTATTTATGCAGACTAAAATACAGCGTCTTACATACATGAAGGGCAATTTTAAATCCTCAATATTTATTGCTTATGGGTGTCTAAGAAGATTATCTTAGATGAATATAAAACACATATAATAGCACTTGATTTTATATTAAAAAGTTCTCAAGTTTTGTTCTTGAAGAGACCGCCATTTCGCTGTCCACATTATTGAAATCTTGGTCGTAGGACACATGGTTTTTCAACAAATTATAATGAACAGCTACAGTTGAACGACAAATAATGACAATAGCTACTCCGACGTTGATTTTCGAAACGCATCATCTTCAGGTTCGGGGATATGCCATGGCTTGCAAAATCATCGGATCTTACAGATTGTGAATTTTTCTTGTGGGAATATTTTAAAGACAAAATCTAAAAAAAAAACCCTCTTCCACGAGAGTCAAAGGACTCAAAATTAGTTAAAAACTTTGAAGATGCTACGTCTTATGATGGACGACTTGCGACCATGATTTCTCAAGAATGTGCATAGCGAAATGGAAGTTATTTCAAGTATTTGAGAACTTCTTAACATAAAATCAAATACGGAATTATTGTATGTAGCCTACCTTATATTTTAAAGAGTTCCTTCTCAAACACTTATAAGTGATAAGTATTAAGGGTCGGCCTGGGTAGCACAGTCGTTATAGCGCTGGCCTTCTGTGCTTGAGGTTGCGGGTTCGATCCCGGATCAGGTCGATGGCATTTAAGTGTGCTTAAATGCGACAGGTTCATGTCAGTAGATTTACTGGCATATAAGCGAACTCCTGTAGGACAAAATTCCGGTACACCGGCGACACTGATATAACCTCGTCAATTGCGAGCGTCGTTAAAAAAGTATTAAGGATTTAAAATCATAGGCCTATGTTTGATGGGTCTACTTCGTACAATTGCTAAAAAAAGAAGTCGTCGTAGATTTTGACACATTTCCTGTTCTCAGATTTTACTTGTCTATACTAAAAGCATATCTATCACATTAAACAGCAATTGGTCCAAGATGCGAATCTCAGATTTAATGTAAAACATTGGAACCAGTCTATCATCAGTAACTGTATTCCAGTATCGTAACATACATACATGACTCTAAGACCTAGAGAAGTTATATGAATTTAATTGCATTCAGTTTTCTTAAAATTTTGGTTTAGTAATCACGTTTTGTATTTTGAAGTCTTTTATTTTTTATCAGTGTATTGTGACGCAGCAGAAGCCAGAAAATATATTTCGAGATTATCGGGGAAATACAGCTACACATAGCCTACTGATACCAAACAAGTGCTTTAGACATGCCATCTGTCTGTCTGTCCCCCTGTACAGCGATTTCTTCTCGACTATTGGACGAATTTTGTTCATATTCAATATCCACTAGCCAATTTATCCGAGAATCATGCACTTGAAATATAATGTTTAGTAAAAATTATTATAGGTCTTTATTTGAAATTGAAAACACAAAATAGTGAACTCAAAATCGGTTCAAACTGCTTTTATCTAATTTTGTTCCTTGCTTAAGATGAAGATATAAATGAAATGAGCTGTCCAGTCTGTCCGCAGACTTCAGTGTTTCGGAGAAATGATTATATGCAAAATTACTTACCTATTCGTTGCGAATATTCTAAGCCAAAATAGCCAGCCTACTCTACCTAAAGACTAAGCGAACTTGTGACTATTCTTAGTAAAAGAGCGCCTCATTGTTACACAGTAGGCCTACATACGTTTTATCTTTCCACGCTCGCATATGTATAGCTGCGCTATGCATTGTCGCGTCCGCTGTACATCCACGAATGTAGTAAGATAAAATGTATGCACTGTATAATTAGCATCCCTTGGCATAAAACCATTTCTAACACGGGTGAACTAAAAAAAGTGCAATGTACTTAAACATGCATAAGTGCATAGGATAAATACCGTAATATTAGAAATAATTATTACATATGCAATGGCTATTTTATGTAAATTTATAAAAAAATTAATTACACAAAGCCTATATGCTTAAACAGTAGGCCTACAAGTTATATGTGAAGGCAAATATTTTAATTTTGAGATTATAGAGAATGTATTTGTGTTCAATCTAGAAAAATAACGTTCATATTCTTACATGGATGCATATTAAATGATTTTATTTAGATGTGTCTTAAATAATAGTTCAAGTAAATAAAGTGTAAATGTCGGCAGAAATTACTTAGAAGAATATAAAGTAATGTTACTCAAAAAGTGTGCGTCAGCTTCGTGATACTTTTTTTTAAATCTGAAGTGACATTTCAGTTATTACTTTTACTGCAGTTAGGACCAATCCCTTGGGTTGCATGAAATTATTCATTTTTGGTATGTAAGTTTTAGGTAAAATAAGGATGGATATAAAGGGTGAAACGTCTTTATTCAATATATTTTCATGGAGTATTCAAATCGATTTGAATACAATACCCCCGATCCTCGTTTTTATGCAATTTTCGATACCTACATATTGAAAACGATTTGAATACGGAAGAAGAAGTTTCGAAAGTAGTAGTAGTAGCCATCGACATGCTAGCACGTTGATCACTCTGTAAGCCTTAGCTTTAAAATGTTTAGTTTTATGAGCTTTTAAGCTCTCAGGTGACTGTGATTAGAATTAGACTTTCGGTAATCCACCGTGTCCTGGAACATATTTCCAACGTTTCGGAACTACATACAGATTCCATCATCAGGGAAAGACCAGAGAGGTCGCTACTCTGGTCTTACTCTGATGACAGAATCTGTATGTAGTTTCGAAACGTTGGAAATGTCATATTCCAGGACACGGTGGATTATCTAAAAGCCTAATTCCAAAAAAGTGTCGAGTTTTTTTAATGAGGAGCATGAAAACTTAATATTCTGGCTGTTAATGAAGAATGGTAATAATTACTTTTAGGAAAACACAAAATTTATGTATTATAAAACGACTTTTGAACATACAAAATTGCGCTCGCTCTTAGTAAAACAGATGACACATCAAACAAATGACGATCGTTCACGCGCTTAACGTATTGAGATCTTTTTGAATACGATACCCGTTTCCATGCAATTTAATCCATATTGAATACGATCCGATTCCACTTTTTAGGTGTATCGTCCTTGAGACTCAGATCGTTCTGAATCACTGTTTTCAAGAAATTTATAATATGGTAAACGATTCAAATCGATTTAAATACTCCTTGGATTGCATAAAACGTTTTTAGTCTTGGTGGGTACTGGAAATTTTTAAATTAGGTAAGGATGGATTTAAATATTAAATAAATACTACCATAGGCTGAATGAGTACATCCTATCCAATAATTAGGTAATAGAGCGAAATAATCATGATTATGATGACAAAGGGTGGAAATGAGAGGAGAAATAATTGAAATGTACTCAACCGTGCATTCTTGCAATGAAATTCGGGGCTGTGAGGACGAGTCTATGTGAGCTCCAAGTCTATTGTCCACATATCTCACTCCATTTTTCACTGTTGGTGAAAGAACTTAAAAGAATTTTGAAGGAAAAAGCCGAAAATGAACGTAACGTAATAACTACCACATAGGGATGAGAAATGTCGCAAGCACGACTGTACAGCAGTAGGACAGAGTTGCCGCAGATGTTAAGAGACTGGAGCGAGTAGTGAGAGCGAACGTCGCTATCCTCGCTAGACAATGGATCCGAACCTTTGCACTGGGCGAGTGATGACCGAGTAAGCTCGCACAGAAGTACACTAGGTGACATGTGAAAACTAATGCACAATGGAACGAGATGAGTAATTTCTGTTTTCACGGTAGGTACCACGAGTGACGTCAGAGTAAATATTTGATGTCAAAATGTTACAATTTTTTCTCTTGTAGGTCGAATATTGACCTTTCCCGTCAAAATAATACTAATGAGTGTAATAGGTTGGTAAGAAAATAGTAATTAAACAGGTGCTCTGAATGTGCTGCACAAGTTTTGAGCAATAACCTTACCGTCCTGAATGTCGATGCTGTCGCGCGGGGAGGAGAAGGTGAAGTTGGCAGGCAACGATAGCACTTTGCCGAGAGGTTTTTTGGGTTGCGGTGGCGTCTGCTTTTCCTGTTCAAGCGCCTGCAACCGGAGCTCCTCTTCCTCCTCCTCCTCCAGCAGCTCCTCCTGCTCTGCCGCCAGCTCCCGCTCCAGCTCCACCTCCATGTCCAGCTCATCCTCCATCTGCAACAGATTACGTATCTGCACTGTCAGGAACCAGCTACATTAGAGATGAATCTAAAACTGCCAATTATGGCTTTAAAAGAAGTAGGTAACAACTGTGGTGTGTCCGAGAGAGGATTAAATTGGACTGCTTCCATTTCTAACACAATAAAGCACGTGGCATTTCGAAGAATGGATCTATCTTCGTCTTGTGGAGAAGAAAGTGTGAAGAAGGAAAAATAGACTAGCATGTAGATTTACTCTGCTGTATATCTTTACGCGGAACAAGTGTGGGTGCAATCACAAGGAGATAACTAGGAGAACAAGGAAAAACATGGAGAACAAGAGGAAGGCAAAGAAATCAAGGAAATACAATGAAAACAAAGGAAATACACGGAAAACAAGGAGAACGCAAGAAGAATGAGAAGACAAAGGAAACTAGGGAACTACAGTGAGAACAAGGGAAAGACAAGGAGAAGGAAAATGTAAGAAGAGGAATACACGAAGAACAAGAGAAATACGTCAAGGAGAATAGAAAAGGGGTCACATTTTTAAATGACTGTTAATTTGTTAATTCCCAATTTATCCCCATGCCTAGTGAGAGGAAAGACGTATTACTACGTCAAAAGAATCATCCTTGTAGGAGCAGTGTGGATCAGGATAAATGAAATGAACTTGGCCATTATATATTCTAGATAATATGAATGAAGTAATTCATTTTCAATTTACAGGATATTTCTGTTATGTATTAGAAGTTAAGGGAAAATTAATAATTGTAGAGTCTCCAAATAGTAAAAGTAAAGTTATTAGTTATAATATAATGGAACACAAAGGCAGAAGGATATCTATTTAATTTACAAAAATAAAAAAGTGGTTAATTACAGAAGTTGTTGACAAAAACAATGTCTTTAATTAATACCGGTAATTGTATTTAGAATGTGTGTACAAAATAGTCAGTTCAATTTACAAAGAGTTTCCATTTGTTCTTCAGAAGATGTGAACAAAAGAAAATTCAGTTCCAGAATAATGATCAATTATGTTCTAGAATTCGTTGAAGCTTTTTATTTTATGAAATGCGGACAAAAGAAAGTCCAATTTGTGAATAACTGCACATTATACCTCTATTAATTTCAAAATAAGGAATTCGACTTGTGAATCGATCGAAGTCTGAAGAATATTCCTAATTAGAACTGCTGTCATGGATATATATATATATATATATATATATATATATATATATATTCATCCATGCTGCTGTCTTTATCTTGTTTCAAGAGAGCCGATGACTTTATAATCATAATAATGGTAACTATGATGGTGATGATTATGGGCAATAAGTTCATGCATTTAGCCTACATATATTTTTACATTGGCGGTAATTAATTGCTGATTATTTATCTTCGCGAATCATCAACATTTAAACTTATCAAACCCAATTTTGTGTTGCATATATTTGCATATTTTGGCTTTTTTTTTTTAAATAAATGTATAGTATTTCATGATATTTATATTATTGTGGCATATTTTCGCGTTTAAGAACATTATAGCTGTTTTTATGTTGCATAAAAATGCATAGTTTGGATTTTAAAAATAAAAGCATCATATTCTGTTTTTAAAAACTGGTATTGATTGAAATTATTATAGGCTCATTATTATTTTACTAGAAAAGTATTGAAAGTTTCGCGGCACACCTAGCGAATCTCACGGCACAGTAGTGTGTCGCTCTCAACAATAAATGTGAGTTAATCTCATCTATTTTGACCTATAATGTTATTACATTTTATTGCTTACAATAATAATAATAATAATAATAATAATAATAATAATAATAACAATAATAATAGTAATAATAATAACAATAATAGTAATAATAATAATAATAATAATAATTATTATTATTAATTAGTGATATCAAGAAATATGGAATTTTATCAGTGCATATTTATTGGCATATTTTGAGGTTTTTAAAGATATACTTGCATGCATACTTAGTAGGTTTTTAGGGCATGAACTTCCTGGCCCTAGTGATGATGGCGATGAAAATGATGATAATAAAAATGACGAGAATTATTAATAATGACGACGAACAATATGATGATGGTGGTGGCTATGATAATAATGACAATGACGTCGGTGATGAGTCACAGTTTTGGATATAGAACATTCAAATCTGAAGGTGTCGAGATAGAGTATTGAAATGTATTGGTGTCTTCCTACATTAACTCCAAGAAAGAAGACTTAATTTTTTTAAAATATAGGCTACACTATAATGCGCTATTTGACTACTGACCTGCTTGTGGGATTCCTCTAGGTGTTTCATGAGAACGGCGACGACTACATTAACGAGGACGAACTGCGCCATCAGCACGAAGATGACAAAGAAAATTGGTGCGATGATGGTGGACACGCAGCAGTTGCGCACGCAGTCCGCCTCGTCGTCGCAGTCGTCACGCAGGGTGTCCTTCATGATGCCGTTCCAGTTGTCGCCCGTCGCGACGCGGAACAACGTCAGAAACGCCATGCCGAAGTTGCTGAAGTGCGCGTGCTCGCCGAGGCCCTGACACGGGTACTTATCACTGCACTCTGTGCCAACACACACACAAAGGTACCACAATATGATATAATGAAACATGTACACGACGTCATGTTTTATCACAGCTACACCCCTCTAATATGTTCCTCAGTGACACGTTTTTATATTTTATATGAAAGAGACTATATTCATGTAATTACAGAATTTTTGTTCCTAAGTGGGTCCTACGTAGTCTGGTGCTGGTTCGAGTCTTCATGGGGAAATAAATTTTCCTATAAAATTTCGGCCAGTGTATAGGATCGGTAGCTACTCATCCAGCATAGTGGTGAATATTTGGGAAGCTAAGGGTAAATTGCCAAAACTAGTTTCGTAAGCCAATTATAACGGCTTGGAAAACCATCGCGATAACCACGTTGGACAATCGTTCGCTTCTGCCGAGGCATGTAGACAGTCGGCTGGTCGACCTTGGACCTGCATGGACTGTTGTGCAGCAGATTTTTTTATGTTCCAAATTGGACATTTCTTTCTTACAATTTTCAAAACATATACCGGTATAGTATGAACTGTATTTTTTCAGTTTGGGTGGAATCCTGTTTGGTTCCAGTGCTGGAAATCAGTTTATAGATCCATATTGTAATGTATTCCCAAACCACAAGTAAAGAAGTAATCTAACTTATATGAAGAAAATGATTAAGTCCTATTACAACTTTCTCTAGATATACTTCCCCGACATTTATGAATAATACATAGACTACAGCAATGGAAATATTTATTATGTCTATATCACTGTAATGTGTGCATTTTGAACTGGCGGCTCAAGGTCACGTACAAACGTGCAAAAGTACAAAAAGCACGAGTCACTGAACTGAAGAACTGGTAATTCCGGCTGTCCCAGCTGACTTTAGTTGAGGAGAATGGTCCATGATTGGGATAAGCATATGTGGCAAATGCAGTCCATTGCTTGACTTTCAGCCGCCAGTTTGAAATGCACACATTATAGTGTTATGCTACAGTTTCGTATGTAATTGACCTAATTTATTTATAAATTAAACATTAAACAGTTTCAATGAATACACTATTAATTTCTGTACTTACCATATATTTAGGCATTTCTTTATTCGAAAATTTTCACTTATAATTTTGAAGAAAGAGAAATCACATACAATAATTAATTAGCCTGAATATAATTTAAGATACATTAATGTATTTTCAATCCAAATTTAGTGCAAAAACTTCTATAAATAACTCCTTCATGTGCAATTTCTTGTGTTCTGGAGGCAGCTGTGGAACGACTTTTAAATTAGATATTTTTCTCGTATTTAAGCTGTGCAAACTAACCAAGTCTGCCAAAGAGTTCAACTCCAAGGGCAGCGAAGATGAAGAAGAGAAGGAAGAAGAGGAGACCAAGGTTGCCGACCTGCGGCAAAGCCTGCATCACTGTGTCCAACAGTGCACGAATACCCTTCGCCATCTTGAGCAACTTCAACACTGCAAAACAAAAGAAAGACTTTAAGAACCACGTAACCGTCATATAATACCTCATTCCTGAAGGAAACTAACAAATGAAAGTTGTTAATCATTTAAAAAACTATGTAAAAGTAACGTTTTCAGTTTTACTGTTACATTATCCATTTCAAATATTTAACTGCCTGCCATGTTGGAGTCATCAAATATGAGAGGTTATAAATATTGTGTATGTAATGCCTACTCACTTCACTTACATGATTCGGATAGTTATACGTATTGTATTTAGGTCTTACAGAGTTCTATATACCTAAGTCTGCAAAATTCATGGATTCAAAATTTATACTCTTTAGCTCAGAAGCAACACAGCGCTCGGCTTCGCCATAGACTTTTCTGTTGAAGAGTTCAGTTAAGACAGTTTAACAGCATTAATACTGACCTCGCGCTATCCTCAGCACCCTCATCACCCTGATGATCGTCGGGTTGATTGGGATGATCTTCGATTCTACTTCCTCGAGCACGATACCGACAATGGAAAGGATAACTATCACAACATCCAGTTGATTCCACCTGCAAGACGGTTCTAGTATTAACTTACTGTGAAGTTTAAGAACTATACTGAGAAACAACCAACTGAAATCTCACTTTTTTGTATGTGTACGTAGGTTATATAAATTTAATTGAAACACATGGTTTCACTTGTAAAATTATAGCAATTTAGGATTCTGCATATGAGAAAGAAGAAGAAACCTTACAGCAAAAACAAGCTGTTGCATATGAAAGTATAAGAAAATAAATAAATAACAGAAAGAATTAAAATAAACAGACAATACATAATAAATAATCACACAGTATAATAAATGGACATATTTCAACGAAAGTATGAATGAATGAAAGAATAAATGAACGAGTGAACGAACAAACGAATAAATAAATAAATAAATAAATAAATAAATAAATAAATAAATAAATAAATAAATAAATAAATAAATAAATAAATAAATAAATAAATAAATAAATAAGTAAATAAATAAATAAAGCATTTGAACAAGAATATATAAATTCTCAAATATATTGGTATAAACAAATAAAATGAAAATTATGATAATATATTAATATTATTCAGTAGCAGTAATAATAAAATTAAGTTCTTTAGCTATTTTAATATCTTGTCCTTATCTCTCAGGATTGTTGGCTTTGGACCCAATGTTCCATCTTAGTGCATCACTTGTTTTGTTACAAACAGTAAACACTGTTGGGATTTCATTCTAGAAGAATGATCCCCAAATTACGTCAGGTATTAGGTAGCCCAAAGAGACAATCGAATGGTCGGCATATTATATTTTTTGTTTTCATAAATTAAAACTATTCTCAATATATTTTACGAGATATTTAAATTCTGTTAGAAATTTGCATCGATTAAGTTGAATATGAAATACTGTAATTTTGATAATGTGATATTTCATTAATTATGTAGCATTTTGTGAGGGATTTGAAATACCACTTAGTAAAGTATGTGTTCAGTTACATGCCTAGAGAGCAAATTATGAAAACTCATTAGTATATTATTTTAATGTACGGAAGTACATATGATATTGCCATGCAGATATTCTGCGTCATCATACGATGAAAGAGTAATGGAACGGAGAAAAACTCTCCGGCGCCGGGATTTGAACCCGGGTTTTCAGCTCTACGTGCTGATGCTTTATCCACTAAGCCACACCGGATACCACCCCGGCGTCGGACAGAATCGTCTCAGATTAAGCTCCATCTTACATCGTAAAACTCATTAGGTTTTATCATTAAGTTTATATCATATTGGTTGACGGCGCTGATGATTTTGGAGAAGAGTGCCTCTATGAAACTTACTTCAGCTACTACTTTAATCACTAAATTTCATCCTAACCGTCCACACGTGTGGAGTAACGGTTAGCATGCCTAGCCGCGAAACCAGGTGGCCCGGGTTCGATTCCCGGTCGGAGCAAGTTACCTGGTTGAGGTTTTTTCCGGGGTTTTCCCTCAACCCAATATGAGCAAGTGCTGGGTAACTTTCGGTGTTGGACCCCGGACTCATTTCACCGGCATTATCACCTTCATCTCATTCAGACGCTAAATAACCTGAGCTGTTGATACAGCGTCGTAAAATAACCTACTAAAAAAATAAAAAAAAAATTCATCCTAACCTAACCATTCTATCAGCTTATATTGAGAGTAGTTTAAACTGTTACTTAACCTGACTATCCAATTGATCATTGGTCAATCCAATGATATTGTCAACACCGTCGATCACTAGGAAAAGTATTTATGAAACCTATATGATAATAAACCTTGAGACAAATGATAGTTCGCAATGGTACAGACTAGGGAAGTAGGTGTCATAGACAGGAGGCAAAATAACTCACTTGTCTTTGAAATACAGACGGAGTCCCAAGGCAACCAGCTTCATGACGGATTCGAGAATGAACACAGCCGTGAAGAAGTAATTGAAGATCTTGAGCGCATAGGTCAACGCCTGGAGAGAGGTCAGAACAATTTCATATTCATATGAAAATAAAGACAACTTTGTATGAAATCGATCTATTTAATTAGCTTCGAATAAAATATTATCTTTGGATTTAAATTGAAATTTGTATTGAAACCATACTAAATATAGCTAAATTCACAGTAAGTAAAGTACACTTAAATTCATTTCAAAAGAATACATGTCTAAGATTTGTAAACTTTTAAGTAAGGGATTGTAAACAGAAAGAAACGTAATTAGTTTATAAAACCACATGCTACATTACATTGAATATGAATATGAATATGAATATGAATAATGGACGCTAAACAAACACATACAGTACATAAAATACAGTTGATAAAAATGGAACTTATGAGCAGATTACAAAGATTGTTCAAAGATATGTAAAGTATATAGCCAAAATTACGTTTTAAAGAAATTAAAAAGTATTTCTTTAGAGCATATAACAGAACTAGAATAAATAATGTAAATATTTCAAAGAAGTTTTTTCTTCAAAAGAACACTTTTAAATATTACACAATGTGCTGGGACTTTAATTTGTTTAGATTCATGGTGTTATAACTCGTTTGCATCATGATATATTTAAATAGGCCATTTGAATTGAAAAAAAGGCTTCTACCCGTATCATTGGGCGAGCAAAAGAGCTTAAGTCATTATTTTTGTGATATATGATTTCTTTCATTAAACCCGTTTCCTAAAAGAGATTCCAAAACCAGGGACGTCAAAAAAATAAAGAAAATAATGAAATAGCCGAAACATGTCACTTTTCGGATTTACAGCAGTTGTTTAAATCTTTAAAAATTCCTCCTGTATATTTCGCATAAAGTGTCTTAAGCCCTTTTGCCCGCCCACCATAGATTTAATCCCTTAATAAATTTTTTATACCTATTTTAATATTCATTTTTGTTTTCATTTACACATATTGTACATATTACAATATAAACCCAGTTTTCCTAAGATAACTTGCTGTACCTATTGTTGAAGTGGGATCCATAGTCCCTCTCGATCAACTACACGGGTACGCCTCAAGAGTGGGTGTATTTTGAGCTCTTTAGCGACAATCAAATGCATGATCACATCACAGAGAATGACGTGAATTTATAACAGAATGATTGATAACTGGACACTTGGGAAAACTCTTAGATAACCTGTTCCAGTATAATTGGGTGTGCGCCTGCATACACTTTAGCAGCAGCAGCAGTAATAATAATAATAATAATAATAATAATAATAATAATAATAATAATAATAATAATAATAATAATAATAATACAGTAGAACCTCTATTATCTGTGTAATGAAGGGGATGTACAAAACGGTTAATCGAAAAAACGGATAATCCGTACCATAGAATATGTTTATCAATGAAGTTCATAATACACAATTTCGTAATATCCTTCGTGCTCTTGTGTCTAACGTGCTATGTAGTGGATCAGGAGTTCATTAAAAGTTCGGTTGTCAACCACGGGTTCTTAAGGGCCAAGGGATGATGAATGATTGTCTCCGGAGGGATAGAAATGCTTAAAGTCTCAGTGAATTTACATACAATTTATTCTTGTTTTTTTTTTTTTTTTTTTTTTTAAATCGCGTACAGTTGTAACGCCAATTTCCTACTCTGAAACATTAATCACATTTTCTTCTTTCCCAAACTTTTCAATTATTTGTAATTTGTTTCGATAAAATTAACACAATGCGTTTTCTTTTAACAACTGTGGAAGACTATTTGCATAGAAGTTATACAGTACAGCCACTCGAATAGTAAGGATAAGGACTGAATTGTACACGGTTTGTGGAAATTCTTGGGGTAATTTCTTTCGAAGCAAGTAATGATTATTTTACAAGTAACTATTTATGTTGCTGTCAGCGAAGCATTTCTACTACATAGTTTGTAGCAAGAGTAAAGGCTTGTAATAACCTTCTATAAAAAATTATGTAGAAACATAACGTACAGCACTTCATTTATTTTTCTGCAGCAAAAAGAAAATAGGAGCTAGAAAAAAAGTCGGGTAATCCGACAATCGGTTAATAGGGTGAAGGACAATCGGGGTTCCACTGTAATAATAATAATAATAATAATAATAATAATAATAATAATAAATAATTCAGAATTTGAGACTATCTTCTGCTATGACTTAAGATGGCATGCTTGCCACTTCATTTTAGAGTGATCATTATCTTCTACTTTAATTTTATAGCTGGAATAATATTATTATTCTATACCTTAGGCATCAGATAAAACTCCATCGCCATGGTAACGACGTTGAGTCCGATGACAGCGGCGATGGCCAAGTCGAAGTATTTGGAAGTGACGACATTGTGAACCATTAGCCTCGAGTGCGAGTAGTTTGTGTAGTAAGGAGGTTCGTGCATTTCTGAAACAACTCCATTATTAGAGTGCTAACCTTATTTACAAAATGTATGCATTCTCCCAAAGAAGCTTAACGTTAACATCACGTTTCGTTATAAGTGGCTCTAAAACATTTCTAAAGAAATTTAAAACGTTTCTTGAATTTTGTTAAACATTATCTTGCTGCCTAAAATATAACTTTCATAAATCTTAATATACTTTTCATTTTTTAAGTGAAGAAAGCAGATATCCTCAAGAATAAGAGTTGAAATATAAATATTTAATACACTTACATCACAGAAACGCTAGAACAGAGTAGACAATATTGTAGTTATAATTAAAAATGCACATTGTTCGCATCACAGACTGAATTTATCTTCACACAGTAAAACAATTAAAGATCTTTTCATTTGTAGAATATACTTCAATCATTTAACAACCTCACCAATATAAACGTTTTCTCTCCTAGATTTTTTTTTTCGAAAAAAAAAAATTCTGCAAATTTTACCGTTAATATTTGCAATTTTTTTAATCTGTCGTACAAGACGGATTGAAGCTCTTCTGCACTGCGATCTTAAGATCTATTGTACTTAATGGGCGCTTTGAAGATGTCATATATACAGTATAATATGTTATGAACATAACACCTCTTTGATTTTACTGGTTTCCTTCTAGGTCTATATATATATATATATATATATATATATATATATATATATATATATATATATATATATATATATATGTGCAAATCTGTAGAAAGAATGTAAAGCTTTTCCTTAATATTTAGGTAGTTCATGTAAATTGTATCTTCTTACAGTGTATACATTTATAAATTAATTAATACCGGTGTTTGTAGTATCTCCCTCCCTATTCTGAGCTTTATCAGCCAGTATAAACTTGTATTTTGCAGACATAAAATACACAATATAACACTTGTAGGAGAATACAATTTGCACGAACTTGTCTGATATCTTAAGAGCGTTCGTGTAGGCAACGAACTCTGCCTCAAACCCAATTCCTGAGTTAATTTATCTACTTCAGTTGTTTTTAAAACTACGTAACTCAAAATGGAGTCTGTAATAACATAATACGAATATACACCTATTAAAAGTTGTTTGAAATAGAAGAAAATAAGAACTTAACAAACTGAAATAATGTTTAATACACGCAATTTATTGCCTCTACTTATTTTATGAAAGTTTGAAAAAGACTAAGAAGCATTTGAGGAACTACAGCAAAGAGAAAAGTTCCTTGCCTTTAGCCTGTAGTGACCTCACCCTACATTTCGTAGCCAACATATCTAACTATTTTTAGTGAAGAAATAATGACTTTCGTGCGAGATCGTGCGTATTTGCTTGGTTTCCGCACAAAACCAATCCGCGGAAAGTGTAAAATTCCACATTCAGTATTCCCAACCTAACACACATAACAATTTCCCTCTTCTTACCGCTTAAGTGACATATTGATTTTACTGCTTTAGGCTTTTAACATATTTTCACCTAAATTGCACTGTTAATTATTGTTTTTAAATATTTGCAAAAATCATTACATAACCTTACCGTTTGTTTTAAGTTCGCATTTATAAACTGGGGGGGGGGGGGAAACAGACGTATATCACGGCCTGCTGGAGTATAGTAAACACAGAAAACATTTTAGATATTTTTGTTTTGCAAATTTGCCGTCATTGAACAGAAACCAAGATGGAGATTTCATTGCAACTAATTAGAAATTCCTCTTTCAGATATGTAATAAACGATCTTCGCACAAAATAATGTACGATACACGAGCGGTATGTTTTATTTCAATTCTCGGAAATTAAAAAAGCTCAACTACGTTTCGCTTTTTCAAACTTTTCCTCGAACTTGAAAACTTCAACATACCGCTCTTGTAACGCATATTACTATTGTCTATAGCTTCCTCACAGTCTGTAAGTCCTACTTTCCAGTGTCAATGTTTTCATATTTCACTTTAACAAAGATTTGTCGAACACATGGTTGGCCATGACGTTGGATTAAGATAACAAATTTCCATCTGAGAGCAAAAATAACATTGACGATGACAAAGGCTCGAATTATCGTGGGCAGTAAAGAGCTGGTGAATTTTACCTGGAGCACTTTCAGGCCCACATATAGGCCTACCTATAATCGACGTCATGGATACTGGCATTACATTTTAGATTAAAAAGGACTTTCATTATTCTTAAAATTCTCTCTCTTTCGGTCAAGCTTAAATGATTGAACCGAAAAACCAGTGGGAAGCACTGTAACATCTCAACCATCAGGCCCGCCAGGTTAATTTTAATTACGAAAAATAGTGTTATTGAGAGCACTGTGTGAGGTGTGAACATTGAATGGGGTGGGCTTAATTGTGAGGCAGAGTCCTCCCGCACTACTGCCTACAGACTAAACCCACTTCTTCTCTTCTTCTCCATCTGTTTGGCCCTTTTGGCGGCGCGCCGCACTCTTTCCTCCTTCTCCTGCTCCTCTCTGCAACGGTGGAAGTTCTCGACAACGACACCGACGAACATGTTGAGCACAAAGAAGCCCACCAGCAGGATGAACGCAATAAAATACAGAAGGCGCCACTCCGAGTAGTTTTCGATGGGCTGTAACAATAAAAAGCTGTGGGATGAATAACGTTAAACAAAGCAAAAATTATGTACCGTAATTTTCTGCCTTCAGATAGTTCGTTTTAAGGTACAAGGGCTACATTGTGCAGAGTTTGAGACGTGCAGATATTCATCCACATCAGCAGAAAAGTAGAATCGAAGATGAAATTGACACTTTGGAATTTGTTTATACATATTGTAGACCATAGGAATTGTTTTATTTTTAAAATGTTATTCCGAAAAACAAAACAACACTGAAAATTTAGTTAAGAAACATCGCTGTTTCTAATAGCTATCGTTTATCATCACTTCAATATGTACAGATACAGAAATAAAATTTGGAGCTTCGTTATTGTATAAGTTTCGCTTACAACACACTGTGCATTTGTAGTGAACAAGAGCCTCTGTGTGTATATATATATATATATATATATATATATATATATATATATATATATATATATATGCTGCTTGTGGACAGTCGTGCGAAATTGTTGTCTACTCCCATCAAAACTCGCTCAAATTTTAATTCTGTATCTGTACAATTCCAGAGAAAAGAAATGGGTTGCCTAATTTTACCAAGTTCCAGATACAACGCACTGCGCACATGCAGTAAACAAGACCACCTGTATTTATGCTACTTGTCTACAGTCGTGCAAAGCTTGTTGCCTACATGGACTGCCATCTTCACATTTTCACTGCATTATCAAGACCCTGGCCATTATTTTTTCCGGCACTGTACGTACCCTTAGTCCTCCGGTAGCAAGCGAATATTTTTCCAGTGTTGAAGCTTTTAAGAGGGTTTTGAGGCTTATCCTACTCAAAAAATGTGAGTTATTACGAGTAGGCCTATATCTAGCAACATTATAAGTTCGTAATAACCAGGGAAAGGATTTATATGTAAATACATATTTACTTATAAAGCTAATATAATTTATATTTTGCATTATCTTTATGTTTCACAATGTGTAGGGTTGAAAAATCCTACTTTTATTTTCCATATTTTTCCATATTTTAGAGTTTAGTACATATTTTCGTTAATTTCCATATATTTTCCATATTTCATATAAAACAGTCCATATTATATTAGGTTTAACAATAAAACAAAACAAAATTCCATTAACTTTTAAAAATACATTTCAACAATAGAGATTTAAACACATGTTCAGTAATCCCTTTAACATCAGAGTTATTTGAAAATTAGCAGTCCTATCAACAATGGGAAAGTAAGTTACAAAACTGTATTAATTTAATTTAAAATTTTTAACAGACTTCAGTTGTGCAGCTCAACAGTTAAATGCCAGTCAGAGTACACATAGGTTCAGTTTTGTAAATCATACTATAAAGACGGTAAATATGCCAAAAGTACGTCATTCAGTCAATTTAAAATCAAAACTAACAAGTTACATTTCAGAATTTAAAGAAGATGGTTTATCAACTGACAATAAAATATTATTTTGTAATTTGTGTCAGTGTGCAGTATCATCTACACAAAAGTTCCTGGTGCAACAACACATTACAACTAGTAAACATCAGGCCAACAAACAACTAAATTCCAAGCAGAGACAATTGTTTTTAACACAACCAACAACATCGAATGTAAGATCTGAGTTTAACATCGACCTGTGCCGTTCTCTCATCTCTGCTGATATTCCTCTCTACAAACTAAAGAATAAGGTCTTCAGGGAATTCCTTGAAAAATATACTCAACATACAATCCCGGATGAGTCAACACTTAGGAAGACGTATGCTCCATCCATCTACGATGAGACAATACAGAAGATAAGAGATGAAATTAAAGATAGTTCAATTTGGGTTTCCATTGATGAGACTCCCGACAAAGAAGGTAGACTTGTTGGTAATGTAGTTATCGGTTTGTTAAGTGAACAATATTCTGAACGAATTCTTTTACATTGTGATGTTCTAGAAAAGTGCAATAACAAAACTATAGTTAAACTGTTCAACGAAGCTATGGGTATCCTGTGGCCAAAGGGTATTATGTACGATAATGTGTTATTCTTTATTAGCGATGCTGCCCCTTATATGGTCAAAGCTGGACAAGCATTATCTGTTGTATATCCTAAATTGACTCATTTTACTTGTGTGGCGCATGCATTTCATCGTGTGGCAGAAGTGGTCAGAGACAATTTCCCTAAAGTAGATTTGTTGATTTCATCAGTGAAAAAAGTATTTCTCAAAGCTCCCAGTATAGTTAACGTGTTGAAAGAAATGTACCCTGAAATTCCATTGCCACCAAAGCCAATTTTAACTAGATGGGGTACATGGCTAGAAGCAGTTGAATATTATGCCGAACATATAGACTCTATTAACAATGTTCTCCTTGCATTGGACTCTGAAGATGCAGTCTCAATTGATACTGCGAAAACAGTTACCTGTGACATAAGTGTGAAGAATGACTTAGCTCACATTCAGCATACATTTTCATGCATCATAAAAACGCTCAAAAGTCTCCAAAATAGGCACCTTTCACTATCTGAAAGTTTTGAAATTATAAATAGTACTGTGGAACAACTGAATCGTGGTAGAGGTAAAGTTGCAGATGCAGTAAGAGCTAAGGTGGACACTGTACTTTCAAAAAACCCTGGATATGAAGAACTACAAAAGGTTGTTGCTGTGATGAGTGGTGAATCAACAGTGAAGATTAACTTGGACTTATCCCCAGCAGACATTGTGAAATTGAATTATGTACCAGTTACTTCTTGTGACGTCGAACGCTCTTTTAGTCAGTATAAATCTATCCTCAGAGACAATAGAAGAAGATTCACTTTTCAGCACTTGAAAGAAATGTTTGTAACCTATTGTTATGGTAACAGACAATAAAAATTGTGTTTTGTTGAAACTACATTGGAAGATAAGGTACGTCCATTATATTTTTTGTTTAGTTTGATTAAAATGTACCAATATTTAACGTACATAGTCATTTTTTTATAATTTTAAGTCCATATTTAATTCCATATTTTGGTAAAAATCCATATTTAATTCCATATTTTGGTAAAAATAACTACATATATATTTACATATTTCATATATTTTTAGTCCATATAAATCCGTTCCCTGGTAATAACTATGTATCGTAACATTTCCATTTATTAAATTCACTGTTATCAGCAAATCCAGGATAGACAGTTCAGTGCACTCGCAAGCTTGAGGGAAGGTCGGAGAGAACTCAGTAGCAGGAGGTGTGGCTAGCCTCAGCATCACGATATAATACGCCGCGCTATGTTGCTATTCTCTAAATGTGCTCTATTGTTGAGTAGGCCTATTAGTTTATAACAAAAGTGCATGCGTGTGTGTGTTACATACTACTTTCGTGTAAAATGGCTCTTGCTGAGAGAACATTGAGGTCATTATTTGTAGAATTAAAAGAGAAACCGTTTTCAAGTTGGACGTATGAAACAGAATGAACTTACAAAGATAGGAAATCGACACCACATTTACATATTAAAATAGCGGATGGAGGAAGAGAGAATAGAAAATTTCAATTTTCATGGTATAGGCCAAAGAAATATTCTTGCCTAACAGGGTGCTCTGAAACAAATTATATTGTTATACCTGTATTCTGATTGGGGTGAAAATGAGTGGTCATCATCTTCTTGTGGAGTCTGTGTCACAAAAAATGTTGATAAAAAAGCCGAGAAACATATGCTGTATAAAAAAATATAAGATAAGCAGATTTTTTCAGCCTACCCAGTAGCTATTTACACCTTAGCTTCGCCACTGTATTTTTCTAATTTTTAGCATATATAAAATTATTGTAAGGAAGAAAATACAGACTTTAAAGTTTGTGTAAGAGATAACAGCGTACCTGTTGGTCCACGCCCACAGCATCGAGGCCGGTGTACATGATGTTGACCCAGCCGTCGCGGGATGACAGCACGAAGAGCGACATGAGGGCCTTGCCCAAGTCATCGAAGTTATACTTCCGATTGACCCACGTGTTACGTTCGTCGGCTTCGCAGTCTGTCCTGTTCTTCACGCCCTTTATGTCTGGGCCCTCGCAGTGGTAGAAAGCACCCTTGAACAACTACACAATACAAAATGTTTCAGATAATATTTCTATGCATTACATCTAATCTATCTTTTCCCTTCACGTTGACTGTGTCGAAGTAGCTCAGTCAACTGAGTTCGGATGTCGAACACCAATGCATTTTAGAATATTTTAGCCTATGGGAGAATGGCTGCTGATTAAGTTTGTCCTCAAATTATGGTTTATTTAACTACGCTCGCAACTGCAGAGGTTATATCAGCAACTCCGGTGTGCCAGAATTTTGTCCCGCAGGAGTTCTTTTACATGCCAGTAAATCTACTGACATGAGCCTGTCGCATTTAAGCACACTTAAATGCCATCGACCTGGGCCGGGATCGAACCTAAAACCTCGAGTACAGAAGGCCAGCGCTTTACCGAGCATGCTACCGAGGCCGACAGTTTTGTCCTAGTACTTCAGATTTCCATTGCATTATCACCCTATATTACCAACATGCCTTCATTTCATCATCTCTAAATAACTGCGACTTTAAAATAAAGGGAAGAATTGGTCCGGGGTCTCGTATGGTTTCTGGATAGCTCAGTGGTAGAGCGTTGGTGCGCTCAGCCAAAGGTCCAGGTTCGATACCCGGTCCAGGAACAATTTTTCCTTTTAAAATTATTCAGGTCTATTAACGTTTTTCCGTCTAAATCTCCATTGTCTCTGTCGACGGTAATTCGATCCAAAGCAAGTTCTACAGAGGATTTTGTAAATATCACCTTAATATTGCAGAAATTTATGAAATGCCTTCGATTGCTTGAAACTTCTTTATTCTTGGCATGTAATTTTAAATTAGGGATTTGGGGATTAAATAAATACTACCACGCTGAGTAACTTCTGTTTACACTAGAGATGAATAACGATCGAGAAAGCAAGACTAACAGCGCCCGCAAAGACGAAAACCCGCTCGACAGTGTTCTATACGTCGCATCGTTGACATAAAGACTGCTTTGAGGGTTTCGAGACGCCAAGATTGATCACTCCCGAAGTTCTGAACGTCAAGCAGCCTTGAATCGCTACAGTTGTTTAGACCTGACTGAACTTTTATCTACTTCGGCAACTGTTATATATGTATATATATATATATATATATATATATATATATAAACAATCAAGTAGCCTATTTGAAACATCATCCGTATAATACTCCGTTCCCCAATCTTTATTTAATTACTAGACCATTATTAAAAGGCTAAGAATTTTCTTTTCATATGTTTGAGATCAATTGTGTAACCTCAAGTAAAAAAATATTAACGTTATGTTTTGTGTTTCTTAGAAATGCAAATTTATTTGAGAATTTATTTTTTTTCTATTTATATAACCATAGGTAATATCATAATATAATAGAACCAGAACATTTTGATAACCAATAACTGTTCTTTTTTGTCTTTTTGTCTCATTAAAACATTTATAATGTTATTTATTTCAGTGATGTATGTTATTCAAAGTTACGAAATCTTTCCACGCCGATCAAATGCTATTTCTAGAATTATGAGCGAGACTCGAAGCGCACGAGAATGACCAGACGAGACTCGAAAGGCAAATGCGACGAACACAGCGAGCGAGAGCGGCAGTTAGTTCTGTTCATCTCTAGTTTACATGGAACCATGAGTGATGTCAGAGTAAGCCTTTCAGGACAAAACGTTAAAATTTTCTCTCTTTATATTCGAATATAGGTAAAACAGAAAATTAAATCCATGAACTTACTATATCGTGCTGTAATTAACGGCAGGCGCCTTGACGCAGAGGTGAAGTTATGTAACTTTCCCTTCCGAACTTTGATAGGAGCTACTGGAACGGTTATTTTATAAACTTAAAATAATAAAGGTTTTGTTATTTTTCCTTTCCTTATTTTATGTAAGCATCATATTATTAAAGACTAAACTTATATGGTGACGTAAATATTATTGGTATTATTCCTTCCTAACACTGCAAATAGGGTTTTCCTTGATTATTCTGTTCTCATCAAAGTGATTAGTCAGAAGTGATAATCAGCTATAATCTACTCTGTAGGTGCTAGTGATCGAGGAGGAATTAGTGGGATGATTTCAGAATAAAATGTAGAACTCCGGTAAGATGTGCCCCAAATATTGCTTTTGTTCATCGAAAATAGTTTCATATTTAGATCTGAGCTCGTGTCTCTGACGTGGAAGGAATGTGCTAGAGATGAACAAAACTAACTGCCGCTCTCGCTCGCTGTGTTCGTTGCATTTGTTAATTTATTGGGTTATTTTACGACGCTGTATCAACATCTCAGGTTATTTAGCTTCTGAGTGAAATGAAGATGATAATGTCGGTGAAATGAATCCGGGGTCCAGCACCGAAAGTTACCCAGCATTTGCTCGTATTGGGTTGAGGGAAAATCCCGGAAAAAACCTCAACCAGATAACTTACCCCGACCGGGATTCGAACCCGGGCCACCTGGTTTCGCGGCCAGACGCGCTGACCGTTACTCCACAGGTGTGGACTCGTTGCATTTGTCTTTCGAGTCTCGTCTCGTCATTCTCGTGCACTTCGAGTCTCGCTCATCATTCTCGAAATAGCATTTGATCGGTGTGGAAAGGTTTCGTAACCTTGAATAACATACATCACTGAAATAAATAACATGATAAATGTTTAAATGAGACAAAAAGACAAAACAAGAACAGTACCTTGGTTATCAAAATGTTCTGGTTCTATTATATTATGATATTACCTATAGTTATATAAATAGAAAAAAAAAACAATTCTCAAATAAATTTGCATTTCTAAGAAACATAGAACATAACGTTAATATCTTTTTACTTGAGATTACACACTTGATCTCAAACATATGAAAATAAAATTCTTAGCCTTTTAATACGGGCCTAGTAATTAAATAAAGATTGGGGAACGGATTATTATACACTGAAAGGTAGAGATGATGTTTCAAATAGGCTACTTGATTGTTTATACGTATAAAACAGTTGCCAAAGTAGATAAAAGTTCAGTCAGGTCTAAACTACTGTGGTGATTCAAGGCTGCTTGACATTCAGGACTTCGGGAGTGAGCAATCTCGGCGTCTCGAAACACTCACAAGCAGTCTTTACGTCAACGACGCGACGTATAGAACATTGTCGTGCAGGTTTTCGGCTTTGCGGGCGCTGTTAGTCTTGCTTTCTCGATCGTTGTTCATCTCTAGTCTGTGCTATAGTTTCTAGGTAATTAACATAAGGGAAAACCTCAGAAACTTGATACTCACCTGGACACCCAAGATGCCAAATATGATGAAGAATGTACAGCAGATGAGGACGATATTGCCAATAGGTCGGAGAGAGGAGAGCAGAGTCTGGACTACGAGCTTCAGACCGGGAGCTCGGTTTATCACACGCAGAGGACGCAGCGACCGTAACAATCTAAATACCTGTAACAATCATGGCAACTTGTATTGGACATACGCCCAGATAACCGTGGTATTAATTAATGCTATTTTGTAATTCATTAATTGTTCATATGCAAGTAAGTTAAGTGCGGTTCTACGGCAACTACAGATAGTTAATATAATTATAAAGTATATGGTACGTACGTAGTAACATTTTTACAATGAAATCTAAACAAACTAAATTATGTAAACAATATATAACGCTACAAACGTATGATTCTATAAATTTTATTACTAATATGTGTGTGTTTGTGATATACGCAGGGTGTTTTATAATTATAGGTGCAAACTGCAAAGGTGAGTAGAGGACAATGAAAAAGGCAAAAATTAAATAAATCTAAAGTAGGTCCGGAAATCAGCCATTTCGGAAATCAATGGGGTCTTATTACGTCCCGTCACTACACTCCGGGGTAACATAACATCCAAAATGCACTGGAGGAAGAGAGCTTTATAGGATGCGCTCAACCACGACCATAATTTATGATAAGATAGGCATCAACACGTTTCCTAATCGACAGTCGGCCACATTCGAATATTCCTGGCGTATCTCTAGTGCATCCACAACCATTGACAAGGTGATCCCTGAGTTCGTTAACATTATCAACATTTAAAATAAAAAAAAACATCCAGAGGATTGAAGTCTGGGTACTTGGGAGGTCATGGTGTTGGTAAACCACGGCCGATACGCCTGTTATGAAAGCCTGTTCTTAAGAACTCTGGAACAATCAAATGAAAGTGGACCGATGCTCCGTCATACAGGTACCACAGCAGCTGTATTCCCCAAAGAGACAAATGATCCAAATGGTCGCTTAGCTCATATTGCAAAAAATGGAGGTACGTAAATTTTTAAGTCTGCCAGATAAGAAATGAGGTTGCATATGTACAAGTTGTATTCAGTTGGTGGCCACAGTGAGACATCATACCTCGGAAACAGTTGGCTTCCGGACTTATGTTTATTAAGAATTTTAGACTTGTTTTATTGTCCTCTAATCACCCCTGCAATTTGTATCTACAAATGAATACCTCCTTGGAAATAGGACGTAACATCAAATCAATTAAATATGTAAGTTAAATGAAAAAATAATTTTTAAGCATTTATTTACAACAATAAATTACTGCATCCGATAATTGAATAAATTTGTATCCTTGACTAGTCAAATGGTTCTGCTAGTAAATATAAGCTTAATGAAATATGCCCCTAAAATTATTTTCCTTTCTCCTGAAACGTGAATTACAGATTTGCTGGTTACACCCTTATTCCAGGAGGTCTTCAATTTATGAAATATTCTGTATATATGTATATGTACAGGCGTTGCTCTACTTACGGAAGATTCAGAATGTGTAATCTCTGTTATTATTGAATATGTAATTCAGTTAATTAATAATAATATTTCCCACTAACAAAGTGGAAACTGCGAAACTTTTGCGGTGTGAATTTCTGTCCAAAGGTCAAGGAGTAGATGTGATAGCAAAATATGTAAATATTTCTAAAAGTACGAGTAATTTGCAATCAAATTTCGTAGATTGAACAGTGCCTGATTTATGCTTTTCAAAGTATGGGAAGTACGAGTAATTTGCAATCAAATTTAGTAGATTGAACAGTGCCTGATTTATGCTTCTCAAAGTACGGGGAAGTACGAGTAATTTGCAATCAAATTTCATAGATTGGACAGTGCCTGATTTATGCTTCTCAAAGTACGGGAAGTAGGAGTAATTTGCAATCAAATTTAGTAGATTGAACAGTGCTTGATATATACTTCTCAAAGTACGGGAAGTACGAGTAATTTGCAATCAAATTTCATAGATTGAACAGTGCCTGATTTTCACTACTGTCATCGTGTGGGTCTACTGCAATTTGAAATTTTGAGATATCTAATTTTTAGATAATTTCATAAACTGAACTTATTCCTGATCTGAACCTGAACTTTGAGGATTTACGATGATTTGTTTGTGGTCTAGCTTTGGATGTTCAATTTTCCAAAATCATGATTGAAATGTAGGCTAACTGAAAATTGAACTATTACGTAGATAAATCTCAAGTGTAGGCTTCTCACATTCCAACAATTAGTGTACTTAATATAGATTCTCTTGTAAGGTCGGTTTACCCTGAGAATGTTGAATATCCGTGGGCTGCCCTCTGACACAAGGGACATGAGCAAATCAATTATCGAGATGATGACCAGCGAGCCGTCCATAATGTTCCAGCCCGACGTGAAGTATGCTTCCCGCCCGTAAACCATACCTGCGGTGATGACCTGCAAATCAGATGACATTTTGTATAGCGATAGGATTAACTTTGTCTATATTTTTCAACCTAATACCAGAAGTCTGATAAGTGTAATATGTTACTAGTCAGCGATGTATGCAATGGAGGGGGAAAGAAACTGGCTAACCTACCCCAATATCTGCTTGCTTAGTTGCCTCATGAGTGATGCCTTATTGGTGTAACTTATGAAGTTCAAATCTTTCTTCGTACAGTTGACTAAACAAACAAAACCTGACAGAAACAGGATGTTATTTTCGTGTAAGTCTGTGCTACAGGGAAACCAAGGATTTCACATTTTTTATGTGACATGATTTCATATTCATGTCTGTAGAATATGCCTTTTAACTTCAGCCGTTCATTTTCTTTATATTCTGCATAATAATAATAATAATAATAATAATAATAATAATAATAATAATAATAATAATAATAAATAATGTGTTGGTCAACAGCCGTAGCCAATTAAAATTAAAGTCCAGCATAGTAATACAAATAAAAACAGTATAAAAAGTACAATAGAGTTATAGCTTTTGAAAGCAATGATAACATAATAAATAAAAAAAAATAATATAGAAGAACAAGGTTAACTACTGTTGATGCTAAATAAAACTAACATATATTAGTGTTAATAAAATAGTAAGGTATAAAATTATATTAGTATTCAAAAAATGCCTTATATTTACAAATTATATAAAACAATTTAAAACACTAATCAATACGCCACTACTATACATTAATTGGTCAAAATCACATCCCTGCATGTTAGCATTTATTATGCATCTGGAGGCTGGAGAAAGAAATTAGAATTTCTATTATAGAAAAGTTCTTGAATTCTCAATTTTTTCGTAAGAATACGAAAGCTGACATTACTTATGAAAGATTCATAGAAAATGTCTCCTTTGAAGATCTTACAAAAGAATAAATAATGCAGTTCATGCCGTCTAGCATATAAGCTTCGACATTTAAGGTACCGGTATTCACTTTTTAGCTCGCAACTATAACCGGAGGTAGTTGGTAGAAATCTGTATGCACATAAGAATATACATTTTCTTTGAATATTTTCCAATTTGGCCGAATCTGTAGTTGTAATAGAGTTCGAAATTACAGATGCATATTCAAGTTTCATTAATGTATAGTACAACATTAAAAGAGAATCAGGTGTAGAAAAAAAAGTTATAGACCTTACTATTCCTAGCATTCTTATGGAATAATTGTGTAGGCCTTACGAATCAACATGATTATGGAAATATAAATTTACTGTCAAGTAAAACGCCTAGATCTCTTATACAATCTTTTCTATTGGTTCATTATTTAGGAAATAGTTAAATTTTAGAGTGGAAGTTTTACGAGTAAATGATATTACATAAGTTTTGGTTTCGTTAATTTTTATCCCGTTATAATCAGACAATTTAACAATATTGTGTTAATATCATCTTGAATAATTTGGCAATCAGCAGTACTTTTGATTATACAAAAAGTTTTAAGATCATCAGCGAATAATAGACAGTCAGAATTTATTCTTTTACATAGGCCTTTATAATAAATAAAAACTAAAAACAATAGAGTTCCCAATGCAGAACCCTGGAGGACGCCACATAAAATTTTGAATGGATCAGAGAGAGTATCAGCAAATCGTACACATGATTTCCTATCAAATAAATCATTTTTCAACCAGTTTACATAGCTTACAGGGAGTTCTATATTTTATAATTTACGCAATGAAATATCAAACGCTTTACTGAAGTGAATAAATTTGACTCTGCGCTTCAATTACTGGTGCAATCTCATTTAAATAAGAGACCAGATTTGTAGTAATAGGTTTAGATTTAGAAAAACCGCGTTGAACTGAATTTATTTTGTTTTTATCATAAAATGAAATAAGTTTGTGAATAATGATTTAAACATTTTTTTGAGAAATTATTTAAAATAGAGACAAGTCTGTAATTACTTAAGTCGTTTCTTTTTCCAATTTTGAATATGTCTATTATTGTTGCTTGTTTCCAAAGTGAAGGAAATACCCCGGTTTTCAAACTCAAGTTAAATATGTAAGCTAATAACGGTATAAGAGTTTTCGAACATTCGCATCCCTTAATTATGAAGTTACGAGTAGGAATACCATCAGCGCCTATAGATTTAGTCGGCTTTAGTTGTTTAATAAACATACAAATATCTTCATGAGTTACTGTAGGTAAAGACAGGCTGTCTGTACATTTGGAATCCATGTTTTCAAACTAAGATGAAGCTTTTCCTGAACAGATTTAAATTGATTGGCAAATGTATTAACAGTATATCTTTTTTATCAGTAAGATGTTTATCATTAATAATTATTTCTGGGGGTAGTTATCGGTTTTACGAATTGATTCTATACATTTTAAAAATTTCTTAGGTTCATTTCTAAATTTCGTCAATATTTTGTAGCCAAATTAATTTATCAAATTTGATATTAGATTAAGTAGTTTTCTATAATGCGAAAAAATTAATAACAATCTGTTTTGAATTTTTAATAATGTTTGTGTGGTTTGTCTTTCTTTCTTTCTTTCTTTTTCTTTCTTTCTTTCTTTCTTTCTTTCTTTCTTTCTTTAAAGTTGACGTAAGTTGTCTGAAAACCATTTAGGATATTTCGACGTTATAACTATGGTGACTGGAACTCCCAAAAATTATGGGATTTTTGACTACAGAACAGAGTGAATTAGTTGCTACGTTAACATCAGTAGCCTGATATACACAATTCCCATCATGAATATTTAGACTGGTGTAGAGATTCAAGTAATCATCTTTAATATAATTTAGGAAGGATTTTTCTATTGACTATGAACAGAGTAAGAGAACTTAACTTCAAGATAGATAGGAATTTGTGGATGATAGTTATCTTGCAAAACTAGAGAATGGTTGGCCAGTTCGACATCACTCTCAGTTGCATTAGTAAAGACTAAGTCTAGTAGATTTTTGTTGTTGTGTAATTTATTAATCTGATTAAGGCTGAGAAAGCAAGAAGAGGAAAATAACTCAAGTGTCTTAATTTTGGCGTAGTAATGTATATCGTTAGCGCAACAACCAGATGACCAATTCATACCAGGAGCGTTCAGATCTCCGAGAAATACTATCCTGTAATTATGTGTATCAAGATTCATTTCTAAGAAATTAAGGTAAGATTAAAAAAAAATTAGGATCTGTATCAGGTGATCCCAAGTTACTTCCTCATATCTAGTGAGGAGAAAAGCACGCATACGAAATGCATGAATTTAATGTATTATAATTACTGGCAAGTACCTTGACGAACATCTCGATGGCGAACACAACAGTGAACACGTAGTTGGCGGTGGACAGAAACACGCGCTCGGTGCTATCGGGGGGGATGTTGGGGCGCTCCATGGCCAGGGTGATGCAATTAAGGGCGATGAACAGCAGGATGGCGTTATCGAACCACTTCTTCTCCACCAGCTTCTTGCACATGATGCGGAACCTGCACCACAAGAGAGGCGTGAGACGCCTGGCCGATTGACGGAAATCTTCAAGTGCACAGACTAGTACTTACCTGTTGTGTGGGGGGAACAGGTAGAGAGAGTAGTCGTCGCGCTCCTTGAGACATCCGCGTGGCTCGAAGAACATGAACACCTTTTTGATGGCGCTGGGTGACCCCGAACCGTTGTTGTCTGCAGGCACTGGGTTGATCACTGTAGAGCCTTGCTGGGGCGCAATCGCTGCCGACTCGTCGTGCACCTGCTTCACTCTGGGAAGGGGTGAGGGCTCTGCAACACGAGGGCACAGCTCGCTCAAACCTCACGAGTCAAGAATTTGTCCGAGTTTATTTTTATTTTTATTTAACACTTTCCCTAAACAAGAATTGCCTAGAAGACAACGTATATTATTTACAAAACAAAACACACTATGAGAACTGTTGCTGAAATTTGGGTTTAGTTTTCGTTCTATAGATAGAAGTCTGTCAATTATGGATACCGTTACCTTGGAGACACCAACATTTAAAGAGATTGAATGAACTGGGAATTACAAAGTACCAATACTAGATTTTTATTTGGACGAAATATTGTACAATACACACGAAATTGCTAGAAAGAGTTAAGATGATGGAAGTTGTTCGGGTTGTCTTGGTGCACCTGCATCACGCGGGAAGATGATGATGAAATTTGAAGTAAGAATATTTGGGACCACAAAGTTGACTCCCATGATAAAAAGAATTCACATGTTTTTGAAAATCTAATTTTCAAATATTTTATTGAAAAATCTACCTGAAAATGAAAAGTGCTGTGTTGGACAGTGGCAGCTATCATTCCCATCTAAAACAGAGGATTCTCATTATGCGCTCGTAATTGAACACAGTTTAATTTACGAGATTATACGAGTATCACAGAAGTCCTAAATCCTGTTCTGTATAAAGCAGTGCTTATTCAAACTATAAAGGACGCATTAATTCACACAGAAATATTTTACTTATTGTGTAAAGTTATAATTAGGAATTATACTCCTATATTACATAATTACTATTGATAATAATATAAATAATAATAATAATGATAATAATATAATAACAATATTAATAATATATTAATAATATAATATTTATTATTATTATTATTATTATTATTATTATTATTATTATTATTATTATCCTGCTATTAAGATTAAAATGTTAAAAGTCTGAGCAAAATAAGTGGGGAAAAAGGGCGCCGCAATTCTCGCTAGACAAATGGTTCGAGCCCTTGAGCTGTGCGAGTGATACTCGAGTCAACTATCGCCCTAAAGTAACCAAGACGACACGCGAAGACTAAGGATCCGATTTTCTGAAGGCTGTAATTTGGAAAATTCCGATATTTATGTGGGGAAAGATGTAGGACCTTGGACTATTTCTTTTAGGGCTCATTCGAACATTTCTTTTTAGAGCTTTGGAAAACTACGAAAAATTATGGACTGGATGAAACAACAACACAACACAGGCTTTATTTTTATAACTTTAGCGAGAGGGTTGAAGCACATGTTGTTCCTCTTCCATAGGGATACGATATCGCTGGGAGTTATTACTGTACCATAAAGAATAATCCGTAAAGAGATGGGTCCTGGATTTTCTCCTTTTCACTTTAACAGAAACTGTCAGACTGGCTTAAGTATGTGTTAAAAAGCAGCTAAGATAAGCACCGAGTATTTGTTGGCACAGCTCTACATACCTCTGGGAGCCAGATTGTTGATGGGCTTCGCGCCCTCGTCGTACTGCAGCGATCCGGAGCGAGTGCCGCGTCCCCCGTTGGACAGCGAGTTCTGCCGGGTGAGCGACCCCACCCACGAAACCTGCGGCAGTGGACAGTACCCCGGCGCGTCGTGGGCGCTCCTGATGGAATTCTGAGGGCTGAGTCCTCTCCCGTTGTTAAAACGCCGGTTGTTGTTGGGAGTGCCCTGGGTGTCGTTACGGATGGTGCCCAGCAAGCCCCCGTTGCAGTGCGAATGGTCCCCACAGTGTCCTCTGCAACAGTAATGAAAATTTAGCACGGATCGAAAATCCATACCCACAGTTGTGCTTGAAATAAGAGCAACAAATACAACATTACTCACAGCATATTATTGTTGTTGAGCCCATTGTTGTTGTTTAACACCATCTCCTGGTCAACCATTTGCTCCTGTTGGTCCGGGTCAAGGCCACCTCCGCAGCGAGACTTTCTCCTCAAGGAAGGACGGGATATTTTCCAGGAACATACTCTCTGGATGCGGGGTGTGCTGTGGAACGAAGGATGAAATGAGAGTACGTCTGCACTTCTTCATACGCACTAAGCTAAGAGATGTAAGCTTAAAACGGGCTATATTCCAACGTGTCACATTTTTACTTCACTAAATTGTAAATCATTGCTTCATAAGGATCTGGCGAATCAGGGAATGACTGACGGAAGTTTGTTACAACTGTTCTCCAAGATTTGTATTTCAAAAACTTGTTGTAAATAAACATTGGTTGTTCAAGGCTATATTCCATAATGGACACACTACTGCACTCCATATGTATGGTATACAGCTGCACCCTCACTGTGTGAACGTGTTTACGTAACTAAACGCGAGCAAGAGGTCTGATCACTGCGATGGCGCAGCAGTTACTACGCATACGACTTTTCGCTGACGTCGGTCTAGCCCTGACTGATTCACTCTGTAGAATTTACTAGTCTCGGACTACATAACTGCAGCTTGGCGCAAGCTCGTCCTCGACCAGTAAAAACTACTTACCTTCCTTAATACATAAATAATTATTTCTAAATAAAGCCTCTATTTATTTCTACTTACCGCATCAGTGCGAAACATATAAACAACAATGATAAGTAGGTTAAAGAGGCACGATCGTCCAAAAACATATAAACAAACAAAATATACAAATAATTAGTTAAAGAATAAATAAAAATAAAATAAATAAATAAGTAAATAAATAAAATAAATAAATAATATAAATAGGTAAATGAATGAATAAATAATTATCTCTGGAGGTTGTTTAAGTCGTCATAGTAGTTTACAGAGACAGTAATTAATTCATGAATTTCTTTTATTCATTTGCTAGTTCTGAATTTGGATTCCGTGAACGTCACTCAACAATAGAACGAGCACTTCGCATAGTAAATAAAATTACACAGGACTTCGAATCACACCGCTACTGTTCTGCTGTATTTCTTGAAATACAACAAGCATTTGATAAAGTTCGGCGTACTGTCTTTTGTATAAAATAAAATTATTACTACTTCATTCATATTATCTGTTGCTTAAATCCTATTTAAGTGATAGCTATTTTCAAGTAAAGCTCAAAGTTGAACTTTCTTCTCTTCATAGTATTAAATATGGAGTTCCTGGATCCTGTTCTCTATATACTTCATACATTATGATCTACCAGTAACCAATAACACATCAATTGCAACCTTTGCAGGTGATAGAGCTATTCTTGCCTCACATGAAAATCCTCATGTAGTTTCACAGCATCTTCAGATCATTTAGATCTAATACAGCAATGGGTACACTCGTTGCGTGTTATGGTAAACTGTACTAAATCAAAGCACATAACGTTCAGTTTGCGCAAGAATAAATGTCCCAAAATTAAACTAGATACTGTAGAACTTCCTCAAGCCATCACAGTCAATTACCTTGGCATGCATTTAGATGAACACCTAACCATAAAACATCACATCAAAACAAAGAGAATGGAAGCTAAACTCAAGTTTAATAGACTATCTTGGCGGTTAAATAGGTTCTCTCAACTATCCCTGTGTAACAGAATTATTATCTATAAAACAGTAATTAGACACGTATGGACATACGGATTACAATTGTGGGGTTCTGCCAACAATTCCAACATGTTTTAAGAAGATTCGAAGCTAAATCTTTTCGCTGTATAGATAGTGGACCGTGTTTCACGTCCAATATTAACTTATACAGTGCCCTGGGAATCCCCACCATCAAGGAAGAAATCACTTTATAAAGCTGTTCATATCGACAGCGACTTACATCCACATCCTCTGGTCATCAACTTACTGGACAACAATGAAGCAATGTATCGCCTCAAGCACCATAAAATTATTTATTTGGCATTTCGTTTTGTGAACAATAATTAAAGAATTGTCTTGTCCAAACTTGTAACATATTTACAGAATGTTTCTTCAGGAACAGATTGTAAAGCAGCAATTTTCATTTTCTTACACTTATGTGATTAAAAATGTACAGTAGTGGCAAAAAAACCGGACCGATCCTTGTAGTTGATTTCAGAGCCTTGTTCACTCCAGAGCACGATACACTGGTAACCAAGACTTTCGTGGTTCGATTGCTGGTAAAATTCATGTTCTGGAAATAATAAGTTAATTAATTAGTCAAATATCGCTGCAATCGAAAAGTATTGGGAATAAATTTGAACAAAAAAAAAAGTTTCCTTACTAGGTAGGATTCGAACCACGAAAGTCTTAGTTACCAGTCTATCGTGCTCTGGAGTGAACAAGGCTCTGAATTCAGCTACAGGGGTCGGTCCGGTTTTTTTTGCCACTACTGTACATATCTTTTGTGCAACAGTTGGAGTTAGGGAGTTCTTATATTTTCCTTGTAATGTTTATAAAAGTCTCTGCACAGAAGTGAATTCCTCTGACGTTTGTTCCTCGTTTCCAGATAGATATGCACATACCTGGGCGACGTTGAGGAGTTGCTAACTGTAACGAGGCTGACTCGACGCCCCGGTGTCGGCTGACTTAGGTTGTTTACAGTGAACTTGTTGTCGGGAGGTTTCAGCAATCCAGGGATGCTATGCTGCGACGCCTGCACAGAGAAACACGCCTGTCCTAAAATTTAATGGAACCTCGTCACATTTTTTGTCTGCTTCCCTAATATTTATGTTCATAATAAGAAGAATTCACAGTTCAGGCAGACATCGTGACTAAAATGATATCTGTTTGTTCAATGATAAACCAAGAACTTTCAACAAACTTTCCTGTGTTTGTCTGATGCCATTGAAGGGTACTATCAATACATTTTACTGAAACTTTCAACAAGCACTTATTTGTTCGCTAAATATAATATGGACAAAACCACATTAAGAACAGACATATTCTTCCAGATTACAGAATTTCTTACATAATATATTTCTCTGCTTTTTTTTTTAGATTTCGAAGATACTATATTAATAAAAGACGGCCACGTATATATGTTAAAAATCACTGAATAAAATGTCGTGGTATGCTGGTCCTAATATTGTTTCAGAGACTACCATTGAAAGTTAACATATTTGTGTATAGAGTGATTTAACCCTTTGTCAGCTTGCTGTGTATGAGAAAAATGTCATGCCATTTTAGTTGAAAATGCATGAGTTATATAAAAACATTTTACTCGCTACAAATTTGAAGATTCATCTCAGAAAAATTGTTATAATCCATGGACACTTATTAATTCCATATCACTTCTAAAAACTATTTTTAGTATACTAGAGCGTGCGAAAAGATTCTTAATTTCACAACAAAAGAAAATAAAAATTTAATTTTAAAATTAAAGAGCTCCAGCATACTACATACATTTAATTAAAAATGTAATAAGAAATGTATCATGTGAGTAAACTAGTATCAAAATTTACTTTCAAATTTGAAGACGATTTTAGCATAATGAATTTAATTGAAAGAATATAACAAGAAATGTAACATGTGAGTAAACTAATAGCAAGCACAAATTCTTGTGGTGATTGATCTGACGGTTTATTTTTATAGTGAAATTCTTTAGGTACTACACGTGTGGTATTGACATGCACTATCACTTAAGAGACTTATCCTCTGAGACTCTGTCGATGGAATTACACGAGCAATATGTTCATGGAGTAGAAACTTCAAGCTTTACAAATGTACGAACACCATTCTCATCTGTTCATAATTTATGAGACTACACACGCATTTTTCGCAGTAATTATGCTGACCACTAGAATGGACGGCTGGTACTAATAGGGTTAAGCTAATAATATTTCAGAAACTCTTTACCCGATTAGAAAATTGCAAACATTTGATACTACTGTTAGCTTTCGATTTTATAGATACTTTTATTAAAATTTAATTTTCAGAAGTGTTTCTATTCGCGAAACTAAATCACTCTTTCTTTGTAATTGAATTGCTTGTTATTTTTAGGCATTTATTTTTATTATTGATTTAAGTGTATTAATTTAAGTATTAAGTTAATAGAAGTTTCAAACTCCTTTCTTATGCTTTCAAAACTTAATTGACACTAGTGCAAAAGGGGGTATCTCCTTTTTTTCTTTCAATTGTCAGGTTAATATCGGAATATATAAACTAAAGGAACCTGCTTCAGCCGGTATAAAAACGACACAGCTCCTAATGAAGACTAGCATCTTTATTCTGCATCTCTACCACTCAAGCAACCGAAGTACCTTCAAACAAAAGAACTAGAAACAAAATACGTACCATCCAACTGTACACGGCTCTATGACAACCAAAATGCTAGCGACTGAATATTCTCAACATTCTAAGGACAGCTTCAGACAATATTACAGGCTAATGATATTGTTAAGAATAAATAGAAGTATACCAACTTTTGAAAACAGATGTGTGATTATTTAATTATATTTTCCTTATTTGGAACTTTCTAGACATAACTTGGAAGAACTTATTTTTGCTGCAAAAAGGAGACAGTTCCATCAGTTTCACTGTTATTGTAACACAGTCCTATGCATGGAAAAGTTAAAAACAAGGGGGATTTTTGCTGAACTGTTTCATATCAGTGCAACAATTTGTGTAAAATAATATACCTCATCACTTATTCATTTTTTTATTTTTCCTGAAAAGTTTCGAAAAATGGACTGCTCCTTCTTTGCACCGGTATCTTCAATTACCCTTTTGTTTTAAGCTTTTAAACTCATGCCTATTTATTGAAATAAATTCTGATGCCTTACAAAAACTGAACTCACTCTTCTGGCGGCTGCTGTGTCACACACGGAGGAACGATCGATGGAGTCAATGGATGTAGAGCTAGCGTAGAGAGCGGGCGCCATCAGACGGTTGTTGAAGTCTCTGAGGGACGGGTCAAGCGTCGTGTTGGGCGAGTCTTGTGGCGTGGCTACGGTGTGCGTGATAATGGGCGGCTGGCACAACATCTTGCTTTCTGCGTTCAAGACAAAGTTCGCCTGAGTTTTCAGTTTGTAATAATACAGTGACTGTTTACAGTCCAATGATGATAATGAATATATCTACTACCCATACATACTTTATTTTAACTAGCTTTACACTACAAAACATGTTGCCAGGTGCGGTATGTTCAGTTGAAATTATATTGGTCATATTTTTATCTGTCTGAAAATGGACTACAGAATGTAGCTTAGAGTAATGGAAACATATCACCTAAAAATCACTAGTATTAAAACAAAGACAATGGTCTTCCTAGGTACAGAGCAATTACGATCTAAAATAATTACTAACGATAATATTCTAGAACAAGTATCTTCATTCATTTACTTGGACTGCAATTTTTCATACGTGAAAGAATCAGATTTAAACTCAGCAGATTTCAACAAATGTGAGGAGCTATTCGCCGAACTCTAAGAAATAAAACACAACGATCAACACAATTAAAATGTTATAAAACAGTAGCTGTTCCAGTTTTGACATATGGCTGTGAAAACTGACCACTGAATCGAACAGCAGAAAGAGATATAGGAGAAGGTCAATGTTCACTTACTTAGATATAACACGTGGAGCAACTCCCCTGCAATCGGCAAGCGGTAGTGCATTAAAGTCGAGGAATATTATGGACAGGAAAACATCGATCATACGTGAATGGGTATTTAAGAGTTGCTAATTCATTATAAAATGTGTATCTGATACAACGTTAATACAAATTAATTTTATTTCCTAGAATATATCTATAAAAATAAATAAATAAATAAATAAACAAACAAACAAACAAACAAACAAACAAACAAACAAACAAACAAACAAACAAACAAACAAACAAACAAACAAACAAACAAACAAACAAACAAACAAACAAACAAATAAATAAATAAATAAATAAATAAATAAATAAATAAATAAATAAATAAATAAATAAGTAAATAAGTGAGTGAGTGATTGAGTGAATGAGTGAATGGATGAGTGAATGAATGAATAAAATAAATGAATAAATAAATAAATAAATAAGTAAATAAATAAGTGAATAAATAAGTAAATAAATAAATAAATAAATAAATAAATAAATAAATAAATAAATAAATACCTTAAACTCTCCAGCAATATCCTTAATAACTGAGCCGTTTTCTAGGCGTTGAATAATATTTACGATGTCAAAAATATGTCAAAAATACTTAGGCTGAACGTTTTGTGATATGATGCCTTACCGGTATGCGGGGGCTTGGATTTTCGTCACAACAACACACTGCGTTGTACTGCTTTCTGGTTTCTTTAGACTCAAACGCATTCTACTAAATCAGCGGAGCAATGTATTCAGTATATTCAGTATATTCAGTATTGTACAGTCAGAGCACACAACATTGTGCAATTGACAAAGTCGATAAAAAGTAAACAACAAAAAATAAAATCAATTCAAAAACTCTCAACAACGTTGACATTAAAAAAACTCATTAATTTCATAAAATGGTTTGTTGATTAACCAACCAGAGACAAGTCTGTTAAAAGACTTCCTTTCCAGATTAAAAAGATATCTCGGAAATTTATTTGCTATTTTTAACGACATAATAAAATAATGATTCATTGTTTTAGTCAGCCTACACTTAGGTATGTCAAAAAGGTCACGGTTTCTGGTGTTGTATAGGTGAACATCATTCCTATGAGTCATTGATTGAATTATGCTCTACTCGAGAACATCTTTAGACTAATATTTTAGAGTTTAGAGATATTTATACGAATTGTTATGTAAAATTAATATAGACACAGCTACCACTGGAGTAAACAAGACACTTTATATTTTCTGTAACATTATTATGCGCTTAATTATACCTTCGATTGCCGACCTCGTTGTCTAGTGATTACTATGCGTGCTAATGTGCTCAAGGATAAAATTATCGAGCATTTATGACCTTCAACAAAATCCAGATCTGGAGATAGTATAATATGCCCATATAGGTAGTCTAAGTGAGTTTCAATCCATCCACATAATGACTCCCAAGGAAAACTTCTTCAGAGAAAACTTTGTGAAATAAAAAAAAATACAAACTGTATTTTTCTATAATAATTTCATTATCTCGACTGTTAGTTGCGGCATAAAATTGAATCAGAAAACACATTTTAATGTTTTTGACGAAGTAATAATAATACAAAAAAGATAATCTGAAAATGTTCATATACCATATAAATAAAATAGGCATGAATTACGACCTTAAAGTAATAATATACAAAAATAAAATAATGGCATTCTGGGGTAAAATTTATTGCGAGTTAAAAATTGTACTAGACAAATTTATTGAACAAGTAAGAAATTTTAACTATCTAGGGTGGAATTAAATACGAATAATGATGCAGAAGAGGACATAAGTAAGAAGTTATAAAAATCGCAAGTAATGTATGATGCTATCCGTCCAGCCATGAAAAATAAAACAAGAAGGGAAACTAGACTGCAATTTTATGAAACAATGCTGTGCCCACTCTACTCTATGATTCCAAAACATGGGTAATAACACTAAAAATATCAGTAAAATTCAGAGTGTAGCAATGATATATATGAGAAACACAAATGGATGCAATAAATACAACACGCAGAGAACATATCAGGAATGGTACAACTAGGGACAGGTGTATTATCCAACCAATAAATGATTGGATATGTACGGAAGAATGAATGGGACAACTACATAACTAAAATGAATGACAAAAAATTGTGAAAATGGCAAGAGATAAATCACCAAGGGGACACAGAAGTATAGGCCAGTCAAGAAAGAGGTACTTTAGGGTTGATACAACCTCAATATGATAGCTGTTTATATTGTTGTAGACAAAACGATAGAACACCAATCTATGTTATGAATGTTATGTTTTGTAGACGACATTTTAATTGTTTTCAAGTCAATTCCTACAATAAGAAAGGTAAGTGGAATTTTGAAATCTAGATTTGAACTAAAGGATATGGGAAGATAAAACTTTTTCTAGGCATAGAATTTTAATTTATAAGAGAAGTAATGGAAAAATTATAACATGGAAAATTGTAAAACTGTATCAACCCGAATGGAGACTAATTTGAAATTAGAAAACAATCGTACATATAAAAAATAAATGACTAGAAATTTATCTTGCCACGAATTGATTGGAAATCTCACATATTTTGCTGTGGCTACAAAACCAGAAATTATAAACGCTGTAAATTATTTAAGCTGATTCTTCAAGGATATGGTATAGCACATTGGAAAATAGTTCAAAAGGATTATTCATTGAAAATTAATTATCAGAAGACAAATTAAGACTTGAAGTAAATAAGGGTCTAAATGTCATTTTCGTGAAAATTGTGCTTTTACTGGAATAACAATTTCTTTATCGTTTTATTAGGTGTACACAGATGGTGGGACGTTCATGTGCCTTTAGCTTCAACGTGTTACTAGTTTTCCTCAAACGTTTGAAAATGGCACTTAGATCCATATTTACTTGTCTTCAAATACTGAACTTAAGGGATTCTCCGATGCTGAATGGGCAGAGGATTCAATGGACCGAAGATTGTACATCGGTTATATTTTTAATCTTGCTGGAGATCAAAGAAATATTCAACAGTTACTCTTTCTAGTACGGAAGCAGAATATATTATGGTCATCACAGATAGTGTAAAAGAAGCTATTACTTGTATTTAAGAAGGATGCTAGAAGAATTGCAAAGAACACAGGAAATTATCAATATGCTGGAATAGTTGGGAAGAACACAGGAAATTATCAATATAAGTACATTGTGATAACCAGGGTGCAGAAAAGTTTACTAGGAATACGGTATATCATTCCCAAAATAAATACATAGATTGAAGACATAATTTTATAAGGGAGTTAATTCAAGCAAATCTAACTTTATTAATTATTACCTAGGTACTGTTGAAGTGGTTGCGGATGTTTTGACGAAAGCGCTAAACAAGACAAAACATGAATACTTTACAGTGAAATTGGGTATAAATTGAGTAACATGATAATACTGTTTAAGAAAGAGAAATAAAGTCTGAATTGTGGGGGAGTTTGTAGGTTTTCAATAAAATTATAGAAACAATTATAATGAATATAGTTACGAATATTTGATACATGCTTGTGCATTTATTTACTTCTGTTTTACAGTAACAGAGTATCGTTCTACAACTTTTTGTAAAAGTTAGCTTCCATGGTAAGTTGACAAGTAGGTAATGTTCTTAGAATTCTATTATAAACCATTAATAACTTAGTATTCCTACCAATTTTAAGTACCATTTTCGTAAGTGACAAAATAATGCAAATAGCTATTTTATGTGAATTTGTTAAAAATAAATAGAGACATATACTTAAAGTGAGCAATTTATTAATTAAACCAGACATCTCATTTTCATGGAATTATAGAGAGAACGTTTAATATGTGGCTTGTAACAATATAGTCATAACAAATTATTTGACAAATTTTATATAGGCATCTCTTTTGAATGACAATCCAAGGAAGTAAACTAAAAAAAGAGATATAATTAGTGATATGATATAGCTACTACTTGTAAATGAATTAATATGAAACGTGTAAAACGTATGAGAAAATATAGCAAGCAATTATTATACATGCAGGATGTAAGTTAAATGTAAAATGAGATAAATAGCGGCATAAAGAATATGTATTATATTCTGAATATTAAATTTTAATTCTATAAGATATGTATTTAAATGGAGCTGTATGCACCATTTATTCACAAAATGTTGGTGCAAGGTAATAATTTACATTTAGAAAATTATGTACTGTAGTAGCTGTATTCCGATTACTAACAGAGGTTCGTTTGTCTGTCAGAAATCGGCTGGACAGATTCTAATGTTGAGGTTAGCATTTTTTGTAGTTACTTATGTGTCCGGCTTTGGCTTCATTTTTGGGGGCCAGATAAAGGATAGATCCATGTACTTATTTTGGCTTGTTTTGCTCCATTGTGCGCCCTGTATTTATATGCCCTCAGACGAGGACCTCAATAAGATCCAGGATACAGAGCTCCAAGATAGATGAAGTGAGGGGTGGAGGTAAAATAGTGTTGAGAAAAATGGTGGTGTTGGTGGGAGAAGTGATAGTAGTGATTGGGCGGAAAGGTAGTGGTGGAGAGATGGTAGTGGTTTTGGGGTAAGTCGTAGTGATGATGATGATGGTAGGAAGGTAGTGATAGGAAAGATAGTGATGTCCTCCTCAAAAATAATGGCTTGATGAGACATTCTGAAGTCCAGGCATATCACACGTTTAGTTTCGGACTTTCACGCTCATGTTGAATAATCCAGTCTGGGTTATTACTTCCCGAATGTCTACAGTTAAATAAATGGAATCGGCTCACAATGCCAGAAACATGGGGAACTACTTTATCAGAGAACAGATGACAATACTGGTATTGCATATTCTGTTCGCTGACTAAGAATTTATTTTTACAATAGGAATCTCAACAACAAGAAATAGACATTATGGAAGTAATACAAAATATCGGAATTGGACATTTTAGGAAATTAAAAAAATGGAAAGTTAATTCTACAATAAATCGTTTGTGAGATATAAAATGTGATTTTTAATTGGTAATTATTCTGCAGACACGCTATTTTTCTGAAGTAAGAGTTACAGTATATAATCGTAGAAAACTGTTGAAGTGGAAATATTCGACTTTACAAATGAAGAGGTCAGGAACAATGTGATCCTGAACAATTCACCAAACTTATGCTAGAACAGAGGTTATTTTAATGAGTAACAAATACAACAAGATTGTTAATTAAAAGCGTATTTTATTTGAATATGGCAGCTGTCGGTTTTGCTTCTGTGAACCTCACCTTTCTGGATGTTGCACTTGGGTTCATACTCGCTTTCGAGCGCTTGTCGCTGCTTCCAACTGTTCTTTTCGCGATGTCCATTGTCCGTCTTCTGCAACTCCTCCGCGCTCCTCCACTTATTTTTCAGCTCCTGCGCACAAACGGACATCGACATGCGGCCCTGCAAATAAAACGAAGTACATGCTCAATTATAAACTGACTCTTGAACTTCGGTCTGACTGTAATTGACAGAAAATACGATCTTAAGATTTGCATTTGCAAGATTTCTCACGACACTTACACTTGTTCACCATCGCCTCTTAATTTCTGGAATTTTAAAATTAACTAAGCGAACAGACACAGAGATTTCATGAACTTCATTTTTATGTAATTTATATTTTTAACAATATAGGTATAGGTATACATACTATAAATTGTTTTGCAGTTTGCATTTTCTACTATAAATTTGAATTATATTAATCTTATATTTATTGAAAATATTTTTAGTAATTCAAGACTAGAACATAAGATTGCGAAAGAACATCTATACACCAGTCGGGTACAGAGTTCACGAGCTTGACTTAGAAGTGACCTGAAAATTGAACCCTAACTTTTGCGGCCACTACGGAAATATTTCTGAATGTTTAAGAATTTCTATACCTCATTTGAGGAATGAAAGTGTTTTATTGTTTCTTTTGTAACAGCCTGTACTCAAGTGTTAGAAGTCTGCAGCTGTTCAGGCAGACACTTAAAGATGTATGAATAACATACTGCACAACAATGCAGAAAAAAGAAAAGTGGTGTGTAAACTTAAAGACAAGATTAAATAAAATAATTACAGTTCACATTTCATATGATATCTTCAGGATTCAGGAAGGTAAGCTTCATATAAAAAAGTTTCTGTTAGCACTGTTACGTAGTTTTATTGATGTATCCATGTGTTTCTGTACGAGAGAAAAAAAAAAGAAGAAGATTATTCTAAGTTATACCCTATTATAATTTGTAATAGATCTACAGTTCAAGTCCTATACAACTCGGTCCGAAACATCGTGGATATGGATGTAACACTGTAAGAAACATGCCCCTAGAAAATACCTGTATTAAATGACCATATTCCGATATTCTGTACCATGGTCAAGCTATAACAGGGGGAGGAGGTAAATGTACCCCATAACCCTGTTATATAGGGATTCTATGGTTTTGCTTTGCCCCCCCCTCCAAGTAAACGGTTCTCTCTCCGCCTATGGACTAGAAGGCCGGCCATTTCATTTGATATAAACGGTACAGTATGTACATTTTGATTACTTTAACTACGTTACTCATATTAAAGGCTAGTTGTTTTTGATAGCTTTGTGTATTGAAATTGCTGAAGCCAGCAGAACATTCTGTCAAGACTGTCTTATGAAAATTACGAGTATTAAGGTAATATCAAAGAGTCCGTGATATCCATCACGAAATCTCGCTACAGGCATAACTTCTCTCTATCTAATTTTTCTTTGAGACTCAGCCATGGGATCTTATTGTAAACAAATGCAGAAGGGATCTTAAATTATCTCCTTGTACCTGTGTACAGCTGTCGGTCTCGGAGCTCGAGCTGGATCGCGAGCCATCGAAGCTGCTCAGGTTGTCGCTGTACTCGCACTTGTGTGCGAGCTGAGCCTGCTTCGCCAACTCCCTCTGCTCCCGCTCTCGCCTCTCATTTCGCTATAAGAGGAAAATAATACAATTATAAACTATCTGCATCAGCACTTACTCCGATAGTGATATGCATGGCTCTGTTTGATTACCTCTGCGGAGAAGCCCTCGACCAGAATAGCCACAAGGAGATTGAACAGCACATAATTGCCGAATGTCATGAGCGCTACAAAGTATAGGGCCGCCCAGTGGCTAGTTTTCTCCATACCGTTGAACAACACCACGTTCCAGTCTTCCTGCGTCAGGATCTGGCGGGGAAAACAACACCCTGTACAAAATGCCTCCCATCAACGTCCCTCTTTCTTGCTTTGACTTTTATATCTGGGGTTCATCACACAAATCTTTCAATAGTCACTAGCTTGGATCTAGTTCATACATTCATATCAGGTTAATGTTAGAAAAATCAATTATCTCGCATCATATTAAGGAGAATAGGTTTCGTTTCTCGGAATATTCTGTAAATGTTTACTAATGTATTATTCCACATCATACATTTTAAGGCACTGATGAAAATAATTTTGTCAACATCTACATTAAAGTGTTTAATCCCTTTGTAAGTTTTGTCTAGCTGATTATATAGGAAAGTAATATCTTTAGGCGTATTAGGATTATTATGTATGCAGTAAACACGCAACTAACACGCAAAAAAGGCAGAAATCCACCAACGAAAAGTAGAATTTGAGACCAGGACAGAACGATAGGCCAAGATCCTGAAAGTTATCAGAATTAATAAAACTGAATTATGTGCTGAAGTATAATATTGCAATCTAGCAGTTTGGAAAATACTGTAATAGTTTGGAAACTGAACGGCAAAATTGGCTATCATAGGTAGGAATCTGGATAACTGTAAAGACTATCACAATTTAATTCGATTATTGAAAAAGCCTATCTAATCTGTGGACTGCGTCAGAAAGCAACATCAAATGAAATGAAAACGAATATATCTCACATATCTTTCGTCAATGTAGGACACATAACTCGATAAGCAAATACGCTGTCAAAAAATAATACGACACTGTTGCAGAATTTAAATTCATAGACAATAAATCATTCTGTTTCAGTCTAATATAGTACGTTATAGTGATAATTAATCTTAGACTGTAAACCGTTAAACTCAATGGTCATCGACTGTAGGAAACTCGAAGAGTCCTTGACACAGCAATCTTATGTACATGTAAATAAAACATAGGTAACTATCGTCGAGTTCAAGTACAAGATGTCTGATTTAAGCTGTTTAGGGAGTCCAAATATCAATCCAAACATGTGGGAGGTATTTAATGGTATCGCAGTCGGCGTGAGAAGTTTGTATAATGTCCACTGACATCGTTACGTGAAAGTTTTAGTGTGATAATTTTATGTTAAACATGTGCAGTCGATCTGTTATGTTAATTATTTATTTTCTTTTGGCTTTCAAACTTTTCTTATAATCGCGTTTTTAATTGGATAATGTTTTATCGAGTCATTTCCTCTTCTCATATTATTTCTTAACACGTAAGTTTTCTCCATCCCTCATATTAATTTGTTTTGTTTCATTCGGAATAAATAACGGATATAATAAAAGGTACTTGTAAAGAACAGACAGTGTAGATTTTTAACATAATTTATACATTTAAAGGTATTTTGCGTATGTCACTTCTAGCGACACTACCATGAGAACGTCAAAACTGGGCAGACCATGGTAAACGTTGAATTTACACTATGACATATTAAATTACCTACAACATACTAGATCTGTGACTACCCGCATGAAACTGGACCATGTCGAAATATACTGCTTGCTGGAATATTATATTCAATTCTTCTGTCGCTCTCATTCACTTTTGCTGTCACGAGTTTCGGAGATTCGAACCGTGAATGATTACCGAAAGCAGAATTCAAGCTTCCAAAGCTACTGCTGTGGAACATTCCGGTTCATAAGGTGTTTCATCGATTACATATTTCTGCTTTAAAGCAGTATTAATTAGAATCTTTTAGAATCATCTGCTATCGGAGTTCCACATTAAAGAGTACGAAAAGAAGAACCGGGGATCGAACCCTCACAGGCAGTCAAAATATTCATAGAATCCATTACTCTAGCTGACAGCCATTAACTACCCTGAGAGATCCGCGTATTAGAAATTAATGTTTCTTTACTCAAACACATCGTATGAATCAATATTTTAATCATTCAACCTGTTTACATATTCTACTTATTATTTTAGCTGTTTTCAATCGTTAATAAAACTAAAATACAAGTGCTGCGAGTTAGGGAATTTCAAAGACGAAAAGTGTCTACCCCTAGTCGTGTTGTGCGTGATGCCTAAAATAATTTATGAATGGCTTGAGTCAGACATTCTGTACAACTGAGATATCTGTATTTTTCAGGACGGAATTAGGTTCATTTAGTGTGTTTGAAGGTTAATTTACTATTTATGTGTATCATATTTACACTGTTGCACCTATAACCCTATTCCGTTCTCTATTTGTGTTTCATGGCGAGTATGCTTCAACGAAAGACAATGTACATTCTAAATGTATGCGAAATAAATCGCATATGATTTGCACGTTTACAGAACTTACACTGGAGAAAAAGTTTCTCAACATAGCATAATGATGTAGGCGAGAACTGAAATTATACGATATCGGAGTCGTTAACACGCGTGTTCGTTTCTGAGTAACATAACTATAATGCTACATATTTCTGCATATTCATTATTTCTCAGTAGGACAATTTTCAGTTTATTTTTCACCTCTTCCTTAACTCGTCCCTCTCGTGCTTGATTTATTGACTGTGAGAGTTATATTGATTTCAGAGAAGCAGGTGGTTTTAGTTTAAATGATTCGAAAAATATTATTTTAGCTAGCGCATTAAAACTGTTTTTAAAGTTAAACTGATTTTCTAATAGTTATAAAGATGTTGAAATATGACCTTTTCTTTTGTTTTCATTATATACGTTACGTCAACAGCAATTTTGTTATAACATATTAAGTTACGGACTAGCCACATCTTTTACACAAAGTTATGTACGAATATCTTTAAATATTCATCCTTCAAGTACTTATTTCAGTCAGATTCAACTGTTTTTGGAGATTACTTAAGAACATACAGTTTACTTACAATTAACACTATCATGTCAAGGACTCTTAGAGCTTCTACTGTCGATTTTCATCGAACTTGACGGTTTGTAGCCTGAACTTTCGCTTTCCAGTGATACTATATTTTCAATGGAGCAGGAATTCAATATGTATGTGTGGGATACTCGGAAGAAAACTACGTGCACATTGATTCCTTTACATATGAACAAGATATATATCAGATAATTGTTTTTTAATGCTCATAAAGCAGTAATAGTCAAAATACCACACAGGATTCCATATCTTTCCTACAATAAGTAGTCGCTAACAATAAATAAATATTTATATTAAATCTGCTATTGCTAGTTTGAGTCCCGCACCGTGGTCTAATGCATCCTGCCTAGGACCCGCATTAAGGAATGTGCACTGGTTCCAGTTCTCATAGGGGAAGAAATTTTCTCATGAAATTTCGGCCAGTGTATGGGACCGGTGTCCATTCAACATCGTGTGAAATAGGGCAGTTGTGAAATTTCGTTAGTAGGAGAAAGTGATCTACTATTGAGAATATAAAGAATATTTTTAGTGACCAGTTATTATCAGAAGAATAAATGAGATACACTAATGTTTCCCAAAAAGCAACTCTACAAGTATCAGCATGGAAAGAAAGAAATCTACTCTGAATTACTTGTATCGTCACAATCATCCCCTCCATGGTTCATCCAATCGTAGGCTGTTTTATTTCCAAGAAAAATACCAAATAATACATTTTGAAACATCACTCCACTTTTTAGTCCCCCTGTGTTTAGAATTCTGTTATTTCTTCCTGTAGTATATTTCAAAATCTATATATTTTGACTTCAAAATTGTTGTAGAAATTCTTCCTTCAGTATTATCTGTTAAATTTTCGTCTGTTTTTGCAACTTGTTTATTTCTAACATATTTGTTCATCTGTAAACTTTAGTCTTTGCTAAATCTTCATTTCACCTAACTATTTTCGACTTACATTTGAGGTTCAGCATTTCGATCAGTAAAAGTAACACGGGAACTGCCAAAGCCTTCTGAGATTTTATGTATTGAATTTTGATTTTGTCTTACAAAATTCTTCTTACAGTGCGGTCAAGATATTAACATAAATTTCATTAAATACTCTATATTTTCAAATGAATTAATGCTTACTACACAATGTAGACTAAATATTTAAAATGATTTATTTGTTCATCAGACTGATACGCAATTAGTACTTCAGTTCTTATTGTATGCTTTCTTTGAAATAAAAAAAAAAACTAAGTTTTGCTTCTGATAGACGTAAGTAATAATCCATTAGTGTCGCTAAAATAAAAGCTACATACAAAACTGAAAGATATATATCTGATATTTACAAAATAATATTAAAATAACAATGGTATTGTCACTATAATGAAAGTAGCGAACTGGAAGAGATTAGCAAGCAGCGCTCTCAACATTTTTGAAAGTGGCGCGTGTGAAGATATCCGTTATCGCCGTTATTGCTACACGAGAGAATTTACTAGTTGCAATATCACCTTTGTACTGTATTGTTTGCATAATTTAGTTGCTTTGAAGCAATATTGAGAAGAAAGTAAAAACATATCCCACTCAAAATTCGAAATAATGAATTTCCCAAAAGACATTAAGCGAAAAACTACAACTTTCTTTTGTACCAACAAATGAAATACAGATTGTGATGTAGTAATAATTTCCAGTTTTAACCTTATGCTCAGGAAAGTCGTATAATTAAAAATTGTATTTGTGATGAAGCTGCCATTTTGCACAACTTTATATTCACATAGGCCTATTGTTTATATTGATGTAGGTATGTCAGAGCATTTAAACGCTTAAATTTGAAAGTTTGCACTTTTGTAAGAACTTTTTAGGCATGTGAAGACCATACGACTAACTATATACGAGTTTATAAATTTTCTATAAGAATTTGCTGGTTAAAATTTTAAGAAAATAACTTTTAAGTAATTTCACGTAAAAATAATTTTATATCCTTAAGGGCTTCCAAAATCCACAACTTCATGGGATCAGCTATTATTTGATTCCTGCTATTCTATTCTAAAGGAGACTATAAATAGAACTTAATGTATAAATATAACTTTTCAATTAAATTACTTAGATTTTATAATTAAGATCTTATTATACCTTTAAAATTATTATATTATTCCATCAAGCGTTGAAATACAAATATAGCGTAATGATGATAATAATAGTAATGATTATAATGGCAGGTTGTACAAATATTTTTACGTAACATACTGTGCATTTATTTCATTAATAAAAAGTGTATATTCAGAATCTGAAAACATTTTTGCTGCAATGACGTGGGCTTATTAAGTTACACAGAATATTAATTTAATTTAATTTTGTCTGTTGTCTTAGTTATAAAGAAGACAGATATCGGTATTTAACTGTGTCTGCGGAGGAGTTGTGAAACATTAAATTTAAAATCGCTGTTGTTAATACAGCAGATATACTTAACAAGTCAAAGATAAAAGTTGCACTTGTGTATTGAAACGTGTAGGGCCTAATAATATTTAGTAAAATTGTTATTTGTATTTACACAAATGTTAACAGATATAATGGTTCCATTTTATTTAGATTTGATATTTACCAAATACAGTAATTATATAGTATTCTTCGTCTGCAATACACAGAAAAAATTTCAATTTTGTATAATTTCTTTGTTGTTTTTCGCAAACCAAGTATAGCTAATTGAAATATCCAAGTATCCATTTAAAACTGATTAACACATAGGCCTAATAACGACTTTACAGATCAAAATCAAAACTGTTCGCATTGCTTCAGTTTCAGACCGTGAATATACTATGTGTATGTATATTTGTACTTATTAGGCGATGTTTTACATTTCAAGTTATGTAAGCTATCGCAATATCATTTGATATTTCTTGAATCGATAGTTGAACAGGCAGAGAATCCATTTTCACACAATCACTGCCACTTACAGCGTCATTACCATAGACCTTTGCCGGTAATGCGTACAAGAATTTCGAAACCTCCACTCGCTGGCAATGTGGAGATGATCTGTAAAGCGTGGTGAATGTTAAGGGGTTAGGTAAAGCTTACAGCAGTAACATATTTGGAAATATTCAACATTTTTTTCCTCCATTACTGTATCTTGTATAATAATGAAAATTGGTATGTGTAAAATACTGTACTTCTGTTATATGAAAAAATATTTTTACGATTTAAAGAATAATTTATATATATTTTTTCAAAATTCAAAATGTTGGCAGTTCACTGTGCAGTGATGAAGCGTTTCCCTCATAACTCATAAACTTGTTAACTTTTTCATGTTCTCTCTCTTTTATTTTATTGGTAAAACTCATGTTTACAATTTCATGCTCTTTCAACTACATTCCTTAATATAATATATATATATATATAATTTTGTGTTAGAAGAAAATACTGATATTTGACCATTTTTTAAATTGAGTTTTTTTATCAGACAATCTATCAAAGGTAGAGAGAGAAGTGATCTTGCATCACATTGTAGATGACATACATAAATACACACAACAAATTTAATCACAGAATGTTGGATAGTTTTCGAGTCATGTGGGAAACGCTTCATCACTGAATTAAACTGAATTAAAAAAATGTATTTTTTTATTGTAAACATTTTTTTTTTCATATAGCAGAAGGGCAGTGTTTAACACATACTAATTTTCCTTATTGTACAAGATACAGTAATGGAGGAAAAAAATGTTGAATATTTCCAAAATTTTACTGCTGTAAACTGTACCTAACCCCTTAAGTGCCTGCCTTAGCAATCGCTGTAATATCTCTGGGATGAAAATCTACCCACCGGGTTCCCTCATGTCATCCTTGCTCCTCAAGAATTTGTATGCAGAGCAATTCAATTGTTAGCAGTGCATGAAAGAGATTACCTTTTCCTTTACTCACATTGTATTACTACATTGTAAATACATAAGGCGGAGTATGTAAAGCTACAAATATTCCAATAATTGATTTAACATTTTATAAAAAGATATCGTCATCCGGTAACAAGTATAACAGGAGATATGGAAGATTTATTTTATACCAAGAGGGAAAAACAGACTACATTACACTTTTAGCAAGATTTATGACTAGAGTCCTGCGTTTGGTTACTTTGAGTACAAGTTAGATGCACATCATACTAGCTTCGCTTGCAAAGGAAGGCCCTGACTCTTCTCCCCGCTCCGTTTCGTGTGTTTACATCTGCTTATTCGTATAGGGCAGTATAGGCACTGAACAATGAGAATGCTATTCATGTACAAAAATATACTGGCATGTATATTTAATAACAAACAAAATATTCATTTAAAGCCATCTTATGGACAACAGAAGATTATTCTCACAATAAGTAAAACGCATCTGGATTCTAGATAGGCATACTTTTTGTTTGTTGTTTTGTTTTGATGTATTATTTCACTGGTAATAAATAATTACTTTACATGATAACTGAAAACTTTTGATCCCTGTATCTTTTAAATACACCTAGAAACATTCTATAAAGTTCTTTAAATTAGAGTCCTCGGTTCTAACAAATAATAATTTTGCATAACGCTTCTGTCACGTTTACAATTTAAGAGTAGTTTAATTTCATTATAAATAAGTCACTTTAAGTAAATGATGTTTTGAAACACTGTTATCAAATGAGTGATTAAACTTAAAGCCTTTTTAGCGCGGTACGTAAGGTCTAGAAATGTCTTTGCTAGAAACATGGAAAGGAATGGAATGTAATTTACGACAGGGGAGCACTATGACCCAGCACTGCAACCAGTTAACTATCCATTGCGCTAACCCTCAAGCTAGGCACATTCCTAAACACATACCGCCTGACTGTACTAAGATTCGCTGCGAGCACCTAGGCCAGTCCCCCTCCGTGCGTTGCCAGCCGGCGATGGGGAAATGCTATGAAACGATGACGGAATGGAGAAATGGTGACGGGATGATATAGATGCATAATATGGGGAAACGGGAGAACCTCGAGAAAAACCCCAACTGCGACCTTGTCCGCCATAAGTATCATTATGGATTTTTTTAATGAAAAATCCCAGGCCAGACACGAACCCGGGCCATCTGCGTGACAGGCCGGAGGTCTGACCTCTCAGCCACCTTCCATCCCGTACATGAAGTATCGTCCCTTTGTTGCGGAAAGCTGCAGGCTGAATTATAATAGTCTTCAAACACAATATGCACAACTGTCAGCCATTTTTTATTTGTTCTGGAGTCCTAGCTCGGGACCTCACAGTGAAAGTAACTGTGGAGTATTGTAAAAGCATGATAATGGTGTGGCGATACGGGAGGATTTCGAGAAAAAACTCTTGTGCCCTCTTTGTCCAACACAAATTTCTTCGTAAATCAAACGGGGATCGAATCCGGGTTGTGACGATGGAACGCAGAAAGGCTAACCACTCCAGGCTGGATTGCGTACTGAGTAGGTTGACACTGAATCAGTCCACTGACTAGGCTTGGCTTTACGAGGGCTGGACCCGAGACTTAGGCATACTTTTAGCTATTGTGCGCTCCTATATATGTGATGACTATCTGATCCCGACAAGTGGTCTAGGTGGCATTCGTGAATCCGATGCTGACTGGTGGACCATACTGCCTCAGTCCCTGATAGAGCCAGGTCTCATTTCGCGGACGACTACTCTAATACGTCCCAGGGCTGGGAACCATAAGTCTTTGCTGATCCCCAGCCTCTGATAGAGCCAGGTCTCATTTCGCGGACGACTACTCTAATACGTCCCAAGGCTGGGAACCATAAGTATTTGCTGATCCCCAGCCTCTGATAGAGCCAGGTCTCATTTCGCGGACGACTACTCTAATACGTCCCAGGGCTGGGAACCATAAGTATTTGCTGATCCCCAGCCTCTGACAGAGCCAGGTCTCATTTCGCGGACGACTACTCTAATACGTCCCAGGGCTGGGAACCATAAGTATTTGCTGATCCCCAGCCTCTGATAGAGCCAGGTCTCATTTCGCGGACGACTACTCTAATACGTCCCAGGGCTGGGAACCATAAGTATTTGCTGATCCCCAGCCTCTGATAGAGCCAGGTCTCATTTCGCGGACGACTACTCTAATACGTCCCAGGGCTGGGAACCATAAGTATTTGCTGATCCCCAGCCTCTGATAGAGCCAGGTCTCATTTCGCGGACGACTACTCTAATACGTCCCAGGGCTGGGAACCATAAGTATTTGCTGATCCCCAGCCTCTGATAGAGCCAGGTCTCATTTCGCGGACGACTACTCTAATACGTCCCAGGGCTGGGAACCATAAGTATTTGCTGATCCCCAGCCTCTGATAGAGCCAGGTCTCATTTCGCGGACGACTACTCTAATACGTCCCAGGGCTGGGAACCATAAGTATTTGCTGATCCCCAGCCTCTGATAGAGCCAAGTCTCATTTCGCGGACTACTCTAATACGTCCCAGGGCTGGGAACCATAAGTCTTTGCTGATCCCCAGCCTCTGATAGAGACAGGTCTCATTTCGCGGACGACTACTCTAATACGTCCCAGGGCTGGGAACCATAAGTATTTGCTGATCCCCAGCCTCTGATAGAGCCAGGTCTCATTTCGCGGACGACTACTCTAATACGTCCCAGGGCTGGGAACCATAAGTCTTTGCTGATCCTCAGCCTCTGATAGAGCCAGGTCTCATCCGGACACGAGTAGCCTGATGAGACCCAGATAGTCTTCCTATATCAGCATCGGAAACCCGTACTACACTCCAAGACTTCACTGCAGCATTTTTACTATTTTGGATGACAGATGAAATGAGGGAGTGGCAGAGAGTGTTGGTGAAATTATACAGTGAAACGACAGTATCCTTAGAAAACCTTCTGATTTGTCACCACAAATTCCATCACAACGTGACACCTGACATAACAACTTATAATCAACTGCCATTAGATTACAAAGTTTTACCAAATTCCTGGAACTATTTAAGAGGAAACGTTTTTGGCAGGACTATTTATTTTAATTCTCGGTTGGTTTATTTATTTGGTGGTTTCAAACTTCTCCCTTTTTCCTAAAACTTCAGTTATACTTTACTCATTTATTTTCTTTCTTTAATTCTTGTCATGTTTCATGTTTTTCACACATTGTAGCTTTATGATTTGTTATATAATGTTGCACAGCATATTATGTATCTGTCCTTGTATAGTCCCTGAATATGAGCCTTACTCCTTCGGGCATACTCAATAAATAAGTAAATAAAAAAAATTAAATAAATATCTTCCGCTTGTTGTACAAGGCCACCTTAAATAATCGCAGAGTCATTTGTTTTCATTTTATTATATCAGCCTGATTGAGACGTCACTGATATAAAGCGAATTGTTATATTAAAACTCATGTATCTCGTTAAATATCAGTCCTATAAAAATTTTACTCAGAATAAAACTTGTCGGAAACATTTTTTAAAACAACTCTCGATATGTAATATCATCCTAAAATCAATAACAAGCGAGATATTTAGATTTATTTACTTCAGTTCTCCTTACAAGTCCCCTTTTGAAGAAAGTACTTTAAATGCCATATAGCCTAAAATCTAAGTGGATCCTAACTTATTTTACGTACCAATTCTCGTAGAAATCGGTTCAGCCATTATTGCGCGAAAAAATAACAAACATACAGACATACAAACAAAAATTTCAAAAATGCTATTTTCGGGCTCATGACAATCCATTAGGCCTATATATATATTAACACCATTTTTTTTTGTAAAAGCGAAAATTACCAGAAAAATTAGTTTTATTATTACTAGGCCTAAATCAAATGAGTCACAATGAGAAAAATTACTTTGTTCATATTGTTAATTTATATTCAGTTATGAGAAAGTGACGTTATTTTCATTGTAAAGCATATTTAAAAAAATTTAAACTTGAAAAGTAAGACATCATATTGATGCATTATCCCATGCGCTATCTACGTAACATAGTGAATAATGCGTTGGAGTTTTTCGCTATATGACGTATTTTTTATTTGATCACTTTGTTCACTAGGTTATCTATATTCATTATTATTATTATTATTATTATTAAAGGTAAAGGTAAAGGTATCCCCGTAACATGCCATGAAGGCACTTGGGGGGCATGGAGGTAGAGCCCCATGCTTTCCATGACCTCGGCACTAGAATGAGGTGGTGTGGTCGGCACCACGCTCTGACCGCCTTTTACCCCCGGGAAAGACCCGGTACTCAATTTAATAGGAGGCTGAGTGAACCTCGGGGCCGTTCTGAAAGTTTGGTAACGAGAAAAAATCCTGTCACCACCTGGGATCGAACCCCGGACCTTCCAGTCCGTAGCCAGCTGCTCTACCAACTGAGCTACCCGGCCGCCATTATTATTATTATTATTATTATTATTATTATTAATACATCCGCCTACCATAACAGATGACCATGTAAGTCTGAAAATCAATTTAAGAAAAATACATATATGGCATAGAGACAAATAAGAAATATATCAATACAATAGGTAGTAATCATAGTACAATATGCAATTTAGGAAGTTTAGAAATTAAACATTTTTAGTAGGTTATTTTACGACGCTTTATCAACAGCTTAGGTTATTTAGCATCTGAATGAGATGAAGGTGATAATGCCGGTGAAATGAGTCCGGAGTCCAACACCGAAAGTTACCCAGCATTTGCTCATATTGGGTTGAGGGAAAACCCCGTAAAAAACCTCAACCAGGCAACTTGCCCCGACCGGGAATCGAACCCGTGTCACCTGGTTTTGCGGCCAGACTCGCTAACCGTTACTCCACAGGTGTGGACAAATTAAACATGATTAACTTTACACGGCGTGCTTGAAAATAATATACTTTAAAAAACTATAGTATTTGAAAATGATAATTTAATTATATAGTTATGTCTTCTTTAATTATTAGACAACTGGTTGCTCTAGTTATGAATCCCTCCATCGTCTTTAGGATTGCCAGAGTCCTCCTGCGTCTGTTTATTATCTCGATATTCTTGTCTCGTTCTTTCCAGAAATTGTTCACTCCAATATTTTTTTCTCTCCGACACCCATTCTCTTATTTATTATACCTAACATTCCTCTCTGATTGAGGTGCTTCTCACTCAATCATAGCACATATTCCCCAATATCTTTCTTAAAGTTTCCCTGGCAGTCGTCTCCGATAACAGTTAGTCTTGGTTTTGGCTGCACATGTCAATAGAAGTCGCACAACATTATTGTAGACTTTTGTTTTCTTTTCATAAACATTTATTATTCGAAATTGTATTATTTAACAGCCTGACATTTTAATTTCCCTTTATATATATGCAATTCTTATTCTATTGAAATTTATTTCTGTGCCTAAATATTCAATGAACTGAGTTATATTGAATTTCGGAAGGGGGCCACTACTACACAGCACTGCGACCTTTCAAGATCTATTGCTCTAATTCTCAAGCTAGGCGCAACCCACACCGGCTGATTATGCTAAGGTTCCCTTAATACCCAGGCTTCCAGCAGGAAACTCCACTCGTTCATAGGTTAGTCTTCATACGTCGCCAACCGGCGTTCCGGAAAATGTTATGCAATGATGATGGAATGGAGAAATATTGACAGAATAATATAGGTATATGCCTAACATGGGGAAACGGGAGAACCCCGAGAAAAACTCAAATTTCGACCTTATTCGCCACAAGTGTCATTATGAATTTTTCAATGAGAAATCCCTGGCCTCACCGGGACTCGAACCCGTGATAGGCTGAATGTCTGACCACTCAGCCACCTCAGGGGTGTATCTAAATATTCGTATTTCTAACCAATTACCTGCTCTACAATTTGATTATTCAGTTCTAACTTTGATCTCAATGGCTAGAAATTGTTAAAACGTTTTGTATAGTTACGTGTGTCTACGTATTGTTATGTATAAAATAAAATTGGGATTATATACTGTAAGCACATATTTCCGAAAAGAAATTCGATGTATCTACTAAAGCAGATCAGGTTTTATACAGTAGGAAATGTTACACTAAACACACAGTTGATTTAAAATGCAAATCTATTACTGTCAATGTTACACTCTCGTTCTCCATTTGTACACTTATGAATACCTTACGAAACTTCAAATTGAATCTATCTGTTGGAGTGACGAGCTTTGACTACAGATTGTAGGAAGAGTAAATCGTCGCTGCGTCTCCAAAATCCGCTACCGGTATGTGTTTTTGAAAAGATTTTGCGGGAGAAAGAAAAAAGCATTGTTACTTCTATTTCCCTTGTTTTTTAGAGCTACTTTCGGTATAAGTTCATATTTTTTCTTGTAAATTATAGCTAAAGTAGTGGCAATTAAAAGTGACAATGCTTTTTTCTTTGTTCTGCAAAATCTTTTTAAAACACGTACTGGATTTTGGAGGCGCAGCTATGAAATTAAGTTTAAATGTGATTAAATCGGTATTGAATGTACTGTATGGACTGGAAACAAAATAGGACTATGTTTACGGATTTGTGTTATTACTATGATGAACCACCATTCTTCTACAATTGCCTATCCTATCCTATCCTATCCTATCCTATCCTATCCTATCCTATCCTATCCTATAATCTGTGTGAAGTTAGAGAGTGTTAGATGGAGGTGACTGAACAGCTTCAAATGATTTCGACTTAAAACGAAAAGTCATTTTTCACGCGTATAGATGTATACTTTTAGGCCCATAACACACTACAGCGAGAGCTATGAACTATGTAATGTGTGGACACAGCTTAGCTTAGCCTAATGTCTTCACACTACAGCGAGAAATATGTTGCTACACAGTGAAGCCATATCTGTATAGATAATTAAAACACGAGTTTTATTACGTCATACGGAAGGCAGTTTGCTCAGAGACAAGGTCTTTGGGTTTTGATATGCGTGATAGAAATAAAGTTAAATAAATTAGAACATCTGACTTTCTATGAACTGTACAATTTCATTCACGTAATATACATTTTATAGGCTACAATTGGGTTAGGTTACCTGTGAGAGCGGGTCATCCGTAGCTATGCTAGTCGGCCAATGTCAGCTATGCCTTACTTCGAGCGTCACTCCGTGCTTAAGGAAAGCATTTTCTATAGCTCGACAAACGCATTACATATTTCTCACTGAAGTGTGTTACGGGCCAAAGTACTCGTATAGATGGAAATTTTGAAGGTTGAACAGTTAGTATGATGATCATATATTTATGCAATGGACATTTAGACTCTGGACCATTTTATGAATATGAAAGATTTTTCTGTTCTATTATGATTCTAGCTAATTTAGTACATCTAAAATGAATTTGGTAATACATTTGTTGAAGATTTGATTTTTCTCTGTTTAGAAATAAGTTAAATCATTATTGGTCCATGAATTCACGAATATTAAAAATTATTTCAGTTAATCCGCAATTAAATATAGTTGTGAATAATTCTTCTCTATTATGCAATTCGAATTAATGTAAGCATATATAGAAAAATAATTGGGGAGGTAAATTAGTAAGCATATTTTATAATATCTCCAATTAACAATCTGTCTTTAAGTTGTGAGTAATATTGTTAAAATCTGAGAAAAATAATCATTTTGCAGAAATAAAACATCAGAAGAATGCAAGAAATTTCTTTTAAAATAGTGTCGTAATCATTCTATTTTAGTTCACGGAAAATAACGATTTTAAAAATAAAGGAGATACGGATCTATTATTCGAATATATTTACTGTTACACATAAAATTTAACTAAACAAATTTAATTTTTTATGTTGGAGATTTCTAATGTATTTGAAAATCAAAGAAAAATATTTAATATTTGTGCAAACTAATGTATTTATTTACGAAGCATATTAAATGTGGATGGAGGTTTGGGGGGAGCCTGAGTTTCGTTTTCATATTAATCGTGCATTGTAGATTCTCTGAGTATTGAGTATAACAATGCGCAGATGAGAAACGGGAATTTTATTTTATATTTTAATTCATTTGAACATTTGGTCGATTGGTTGTTAACATCCCGAGATATGGTATACAAAAGCCTTTCTAAACTTCTTCAATTTGAAAATGGAAAAAGTGCTAATTGAGATGAGTCGCAAGTCGCAACTCATTGACCTTAACCCCTTCAGGCCTGATGTATATTATAGTGTACATTGTTTCTTTTTTGGAATGTCTTCGATACTTTTAAATATTTTGAAACATTCAATGTGATAGAAATGGAGAATATTATTTTTGAAACATTTTTACATCTGAATTAAAAATAAAATTTAATATTTTGGGGCCCCAGGGGTCAAAATTGTCCCCAAATTTTGAATTTCTGTGAAGACTTGATTTGGGAATTTTGGATCCCCAGAATGATTATGTGACCAGTTTTTTCTTCAATTTTTTTTAAAACATAAATTCGGGACTGAAGGGGTTAATGACAAATAAGGCTGTCTATCTGCAGAATTTAGCTTTGATATCGGCCAGAGACGACGAAAATTTACTTTTTTCTGCAGTCTTTTAATTCAGAAACGAAATTCTTTTATGCGCCGAAAATCTGTACATGAGACTTCCACCTTTATTTTCTTCCGGATTTAGCATTTGTTCCACCATAAAATAATCATTTCGGTCAGATTGGAAACTGTGAACATTGGGTTTAATGGAAAGCATGGCAGCTATTCGATCATTGAGATCGACTTACTTGATTAGCTGATAGACCATAATTGTTTTCGCAAGTCTCACTCGTTGTGGTTCAAGGAACTGAACTAAAACGACAATCGACACACTATCTCTATGTAAAATGATAAATAAATTCTTATTTTCAGAATGACGTATCACCATATAAATGTCGTTACTCCTGCAGAAATTCCTGATGTAACCAAACAGATTTTTCTATCGTAGAATTGCAAGGAAAGGGGCTCTGACATTTCTACGCGGTGTGCGGTGTTGCCAACGAGCACTAGTCAGCGCCACTTGCGACGTCTGAAAATATACATTGCACTATTTAGTTTCATTTACAGCTGCCTAGTCTTATGTAGAACATGCATTTGTATGAAATAGGTTGCACTATATATAAATGCCGTGAAATTTAACCGATAAATTTAATTATAGACGCAAATATAACAGTACGCCACATACTTTCTTTGTGCACTATCAATAGGGCGACTGAAATACATTACGCTGTTTTGTACCAAAACAGAAACGTTGGAAAAATATCATAACAGAACTGTCAAACAAGTTTTACATCTTGTTCTTTTTCACCTGTCATAAGGGGTCCCAAGAGTCTTTCTTTAACGGCTGAAGTGTAATAGTAGTAGTTACATGTCAAAATACTCAAAACGCAGGATGCTTAATGATGTCAGAATCGAGAGGCTGAACATCATACATAAGTTAATAATTCGTATTAGGCTTATATGTTGATGGAAATACAAATATATCAAGTTTAGTGTTTATGTTAATGTAACCAATATAGAATTTTGATTACAATGAAGCATTCGGTCACCATCAACTAATCCACACCGCGAATTGGTACCATAAGAACGAAATCTGCTCCAGTTTCCAAACAAAGTGACAAGGTAAGTAAGTTCCGAATGCAAATTCACTTCCTTTTTATGTCAGTAGATATAGAAATAGCTATAAATTACAAAATTTCGACAGATCTCCGTTGTTTCACATGACTTCGATTTTTTTTTTTAATTGAATGGAATTCTGCAACCAGATTCTAAGAAGCTATAACATTTTTATAGTTATCTAGTATTAATATTTTCATATATTATTTCACAAAATTCTCCAACGAAATAGAGTTTCAAAGGGTTATCAGTTAATTAATCAGCTTCAATAGCTACGAATTCCAACGTAACTAATTATCAGAATGAAGAAAAATTTAGCATGCATCAATGATCCGTTCGAGGGAAAAATCTTTTATCAACATTACTTAATAGTCGAAATTGTTTCTACAGTATACGTAGAAACACGTATAATAAAACTTTAATTTTACACAGTTGGGGCTGGAAATACTAGTAGGCCTATTACATTAAGTTCCGAGCCTATCCCTATGTGATTAACAACCATTGCAAGAAAGATTTGCTATATTTCTCTCTTGAAGTTCTCAAATATCATGACTAGAAACTAGAGAAGATACAAAGTGCTTTTGCATAGCTACAACCTCGTTGGAGGGAACAACCAGATAGCTGAGTATTTAACCAGTACAATTGTGTCTCAAGAAAGAGGGACAAATTCACTTTCATTGTACACTACAGATATGTAATAAGAAGAAAATTACTTATTAGTCGTTTAGATTCATCAAGCAATCATTTGTTTTTGCTGCGTGTAAAGCGAAGACAATTGAAGAGAAGATAGGTTCAATTATATTTTCTAAATTATGAGCCAAATTTTTTTACTGCTGTGTTATTAGCATTGTCCAAAATAAAATTAAGCAGAATATACACAAGAACATGAATTTTAAAAAGCCAAATAAGGCTACTGATATTGTAATATTTTGGATTCATACCTATTAGTCGCCGTGTTTCTACTCATGTTCATTGATAGATTTTCTAACATAAAGACAATTCCAATTACTTTGTACATATTTTATCATTATGCGGTACTTATGCATATTAACTTAAAAATCAAAACACTTAGTTTGAAATGAATTTCAGATAAAATAGTGATATAAATTTAATGAATTGGTTTCAGAGTTCATTCATGTCGTACTTGAGCAATTGTTTCCAAATATTACACGAATATGTATCTGACATGTTAGTACATATTTTAAAACTAAAATAATGAATTTGGTTCTTTTCTTAAATTGCCATCGCTTACAACACTTTCTGAATAACATGCAGCTATTAAAGAAGCTGCCACGACACTATAAACATGTATGGAATAAATATGTTCCTGAAGTGAAAAGAGTTTGAGAAGAACATTGTTCGTGGCTGCACATGCATTTGACAGTAAGATTCCAAATATGGACACATGCTGGTCACATGGTACTTCTTATCAGACCAACCTCAGACCTGAAACTCATTCGTACCGTGATTTTAATTTATCAATTCTGCGACGAAATAAATTGTCACTTTTCAGTTCTTAATGTTACTAACTAGCAGAGGTCGATCTGAGTTTCAGACTGTTTACGTTGTAGTGTTCTGAACTGAAGTTACTCTTAAAAATGAACGTTTATTGAAATTGCAAGACTTATTTAAGAAATCGATTCTAGGTACTAGATGCAGGTCGGCCGTCATGTCACATTTATAGGTTGACATGATGACAAACCGGCATAGGAATTATATGACAGCAGGGGACTTACCTGGAAGACGGTGACGGTAGCCCAGAGAATATTGTTAAAATGTTTCCTGTCACACACGCACTGAGGGTGACGATTGACGATTTCGTCACAATTACACTCTCTGGATCCATCTGAGAGCATGCAAAACTTACCACCAAAGAGGTACATTCCTAAAATACTGGAAAAAACCAAAAAGAAACGAGTTCCCCACAAAATATGATAACGAGTGTGAAATGAACAGCCAACGCGCTAGGATACTGTAATCAGGAAAGAAAAAAAGAAAGATGTTAGCTTAGAAGAAACAAAACAAGCGAGGGAAGGTCACTCAAACTGCATCCCGTGTCCCCTCATGGCCGCTGCAACAACATAAGTGAGCTTATAACAAGCGTTTGTATACGTGCGGGTCCGGCTGTGGCCCCCCCAGTGCAACCGGACCCGCATGTGCACTATCCGGAGGCTTCGTTCCGGCCAATTGCAGAGACTTCAACGCAAGGTTCAGCGTGAAGCATTTTGCACTACATCAGTTCGAAGGGACTTCTATCGTCTGATGCTTGTTTAACGATTTGATTACTTGAAACTGTACGTCTTCTTGGTCAACTAAGTGTAACAAGTTTCATAGATCCAAAAGTGTGTAATAAATTATATTACTTTTCTGCATTTACGGTTCCAAAACTAGAATATTCTTATGTTAAAGTACTACTTATTTATTTTTCGGTATACAATTACATATTTTCATTGGTTAAAAGTATGCAGACATAAACAATATATTTTTAAATTTAATGGAGAGGAACACTAAATTTTATTAATAAAAAGTTACTATTTCTATGTCGGGTGAAAACTGATATTGTTAGCTCTTTCACATGTTAAATTGATTAAGCGGATGACGTAATTTCACAAGTATGTAGAGATAGTAACTGAATTTGTAAATTATAAGTCGTGGTTACATACAGAAAACATAAAAATTGGAAAAGTAATGATCTGTAATAAAATCTTTTTTTCTTAATATATGACTAGTTTGAAGGCTCTAAAATGAGTTCAAACATAAAACCTGCAGTGTTATGAATCCTCGCAAAAAAAAAAAAAAAATGTCCGAAGTTCCTTCTTAATGAGACAGTGCAAAATTCTCTGAGAGTTTTTTTTTGACATTCAACACGATTAGAGGGGGCCTCTACACGTGATGCAATGGCAGGAAACGGCACTGTCACGTGACTGCCTTCCTTCTGTGCAAGTGTAAGTGTGTATTTGTATATGTTCAAGTTTGTAGAAAAGGAGCAAATGTGAAGGCACTACACAGTAATTAATGAAGGGAATCAACAAAAATGGTTACTTTCAGTTAGTCAACTCTAAATACTGTGAGCGTGTTAGTCTACACTGAGGATCCACGGAACAGGTGAAGACTTCAATGTGTTTGCAAGCATTAGTTCTGTAGTAGGACTCAAAATTGAATCCATGCATTTGACTGCAGTGACAATTGTGATAGTAAGAAGCGCTTCAATCGTTCCCTGCTTCCCCGACAGATAATCAACAGCAGTTACAAAGATGGCAGACAATAATTAACAGTGTTAGTAAGCATAAAATACACATATTAATGAAGTATTAGCAAAGATTGGAAAGAAAAAGAGCATGACAGTTTTTCTTAAATTCTTGATACACGAGAGTGACTGCACAATATGAGTTTTGCAATCTGCATATCTAATTATCTAATATGTTAACTTTGGTTAGTGGCAGAATATGAACAACTGTAATTAATTATTGTCCATATCAGCTGTTGTCTTTATCCGTTCTTCAAGAGTAATATAGTCATCGTCTATTCAAAGTGATTGGAAGGAATATATTGCAAGATTCTGAGTTCGAACTTACGCATCTCCATTAACCTCAGCAATTTAAAGTCTGTATATACGATGCAAATAAATTATCATTGGCTGAGTAGACAAGAGTAGAGATTTCCGAAGAAGAACTGTAATAACTGTTCGAAATCTAAAATGTTTGAGGACATTATAAACGAAGTCTTGGCCTTTCTTAGATGTCAGCAATAGGTGTATTTATTTTGTGCTGACACTTGCAATAATTTCGATAAATGAATGAATGAATATATGAGGCTTTCAGAGCAAAAGTGGTGTAAGTCAAAACTGGATATTGAGGTTTGAAGTAAAAATTCTGTAAAATACAGCGCAAAGTAGCAGTTAACATGCCCTTCGTGATATCCACTGACTACTAATAATTTAAATAAATTGAATATTAATTGCTACTTTGCGCTGTATTTTACAGAATGTTTACTTTAACCCTCATTACCCATTTTTGACTTCTGCTCTGAATGGCTCATATACAGAGTGAACCGTAAGTTATGTCAATAATTCTGGTACGTGATTCCTTGAGTAAAGAACAACAAAACAGTCAAATATCATTTTGCTATATTTTGAATAGTTTTCCAGAAAAATGTGCATTTTAAAATACACGAATCATGAGAACTTGCAACACTGCGTCCTATAACCAGCTGCGAGTAACAAATTTAGTTATGTTGCTCTGAAAAAACCCCTCCACCTGGGTTGTTGAAAGTCAATGCCATCATGCATTTGCATTTAAATTCATAAGAAAAAATACAGATGATATACCGTGCAATTTTTTGTGTTTAAACTGTGTTAGATAACGAAGAATGAACACTGCTTGTTAAACAAAATCTTGGAAAATTTAAAATAAACTCTATAACCTAATTTTAATTAAATGTTGAGAGAATAAGACAATAAGACACGCTTCTTTCAAACTAAATGGATAAGATTAAGAAATATTTCTAAATTCCCATTTCAATAGAATATTCTAGAGATTGTGAACAATAACGATGCATATTTCAGGTTATAAAAACAAAATTTTAAAAAATATAAAACTGCAAAGGAAAAAATAAAAATACGATATGCTTATTTCACGTTGAAATAACGAACAAAATTAAAATAGTAATATTATGAAACAAGTGTATAATGTTATAGCATATTACACGAGTAAATGTTATGAAACGAACGTATTGTTTCATACGTTTTACGAATGTAATAATTGTATAACACAAATGAGTTTCATACGCTATATTTGTACGACGGTATTATAAAAGAATATAAATAAATAACATCAGATTTGTAATGATGTGTAGTTTGACATAAAAAAGAGGTTGCTATGACAAATTTGATACATTAAATATTACAGCACTGGCAAATCGTATCGTAATGTTAACTTCATGATACAAGTTATGCCTTCTTAATAGAATTCATGACGTTTTAGTTGTCATGGTAATATATTACGGCACTAGTATGATAATGTGGCATATTAAGCACGATTTTCACTAACGATAAAGACTGTTTATAATGCTGATGTACAATTTTATTTTCAAATTCTTCGACTTAATTTTAATCACATATTCGGTGAAAAAGCCAATATGAAAAGATTATTTTACATTATACAAATGTAATTAATGATTTACAAAATCCACTTTTGTCGTACTACGAGCATTCTCTTCAGCCAGTTAGAAACAGTTACCTCCCACTTGAATTTTTAAAGCAGTAATCGGTAAACTTACATACAAGAAATCAAATTTACAGAGCCATATTTAAAAGCAATTATGTTACGTTCCTTTTCTCGTTGTGTCACCCATTCCTTGCATACGCGAGCTGCATCTGTTCGGGGAGTTTTACAGTGCTGTCACAGCGCCTTTGTGGAACGAATACTTCCATTGGTTCGGATCAAATTTCTGCATATTTAAAGAATAAAACTCAAATTATTTCCATCATTTATTATCAGAATACACTCCTCTCTTAAACTGACTGAACCTATTGGGAATTAATTCAATAGTTTTCCCAAAATATGCTATGAAATGTTTCATAGAAAAATATATATTTTTTTTCTCGAAAAAGAAGCACAAAGGAGCAAAATTGTATTACATTTTTTTGTTTTAAGTAACTCAAAGAATAACCCCTTGAAATTAATGACATTACTTACGTTTCACCCAGTACACATAAGCACGCAAGCGTATATGGATTAACAGAAGTTTCTAGATGGGACTCTAAATACCGCATAAATACATCTAAAATATAGCCGTTGTCGTTATTGTCATCGTCTTCGTCATGACTGCCGTCGTCGTCGTCGTCGTCATCGTCATCATCATCATCATCATCATCATCATCATCATCATCATCCTCATCCTCATCATCACTGGCTATTACTACCCATTCTTAGAAAATCCATCTGTGAAGTTTTATTCACTCAAAATCATCTCAGCAATCTTTAGTTTATTCTTTATATTAAAAATAAGAAACTTGTTATTTATAGAACAGACTTCGACAAATTTAAATTGCATTTCAATTGCTGTCTTCGAGCTCCGTTCATTTATAAATTTGTCAAATTTTATTGCCCAGGTAAAATAAGTGAAGTTAAATACTGCTATCTTAATCGTTTAGAATTTCATGTAAATTGCGCTGAGAAGTTTTCGGTACTATCCGGTACAATCCGAATTAAATATTTGTGTTTTTATTACAATGTGATTTAATTTACTTTACAGAGCTTCATATGAATTTATTTGAAAAATACTTAATTATATGCAAAAGATTTATTGTTAATTTTTCAATGAACAGATATAAAAAAGTACCTCCCTCAAATGATTTTCATTTTTGATGCATTCCATTCCTGTCAAAATCTGTTCTCGGTGAAGGCATAACATAACTAGAATTTGCGCGCACGCACACGCACACGCACACGCACACGCACACGCACACACACACGCACACGCACACGCACACGCACACGCACACGCACACGCACACGCACACGCACACGCACACGCACACACACATATTTTGTTTGTATGTTTGATTATGTGATAAATTCAATCAATGTATTTACAGGTATAGTTAACTGAACCGAAATTTATTGAATTGAATATACATACATAATTATATAACTAACTCAGTTTATTATGTATCTAACAAAAGTTACACGGTTATTGTGTGTTATAGTTTTTACTTGGTTATTTAATGACGCTATATCAACTACTAGGTAATTTAGCGTCGATGAGATTGATGATAGCGAGATGATATTTGGTGAGATGAGACCGAGGATTCGCCATAAATTACTGGCATTCGCCTTACAGTTGGGGAAAACTTCGGAAAAATACAAACGTAATCGGCCCAAGCTGGGATCGAATCCAAGCCCGAGCGCAACTCCAGATCGGAAGGCAAGCGCCTAAGCCAACTGAGCTATTGTGTTAAATTAAAATGCATTTCAGAGGAATAACTTAAAACCTCACATTATTTATTCACTTACAAAGTAATCATTCTACGAACTTTTCATGTCCAAAATAAAGCAATAACATCTCGCAGCGGCGCAGTTGCAATTATAATCTAGGGCGATTGTGTGTGTCATTAGCCATTACTTGTAGTATTGTCCCACAATTAGCACATACGGAGGAGTTACATTACTTTTTATTGTCTACTGCTGTTATAGAACTTCTAAAAATAATGAGGACAGAACGGTCTTACAGATGATATTAAGATAATGGATCATATGCGGAGACTAAGAGGGAGGCAAAAAATAGAAAAAATTGGAGAATTCTAGGCATGCAGTGAAAGACTGCTCTTGGGCAGAACACTATGAATGAAAATGAACGTTCTCAAGAGACGCAGTCCTTCAAAGTAGTAGTAGACGATGATGATGATGACGATGACGACGACGACGACGACGACGACGACGACGATTAGACGTATTCTTGAAAATGTTGTAATTTTCCTCCATATTTTCTTAATGTAATTAAATAACATTAACTCTCATTTGTGTACTAGTGTTACTTGTCGCATAAAAATTTATTGTAACGAATATGTGTCATCATTATCTTAAACCAAAAATGGCGAAAACTTACTACTTTGTACTGGAATGCAGCATAGTCTATTATTAAATAACGTATTAGTTTTAAATAAATTGAAATACTTTCGGACTTCTGGAACATACGAGATTTTGATATCTTGAGTGTCTTCTTGTGGTGAGAGAGATAAACTTAATGCGCATATTGGCCATGTTTAATAATAATCTTCTTCAATCGACTTACTCCCACAGTAGCCTACAATAAGAATAAGAGTTTAGAATTTAATTTTAGCAGTCTTTTAGCATAGTGCCACGAAAATTAACACAATTTGTAAACTGAAGGGACATCTAGATCCATTTAAATTAGTTGAAAAGAATTAATATCTTATTTAAATTCTAATACATAGTATTATTCAGGGTTTTCTGTTATTCATATTTTCCAATCCTGAATAGAAGTATTTTCTATTATCTACAGCGAAGCAAATTCTGAGATCTACATTAAAAATGTGTCTACAGAGGCAATCACTTTAAATAGACATAAGGGGATGTTCGTGTGGTGTTTGTCTACATGTCATATAGGCTATTCACAAAATACAATACAAAGTTACGACATGGAAATAATAATCAACAACACTGCTACAAGTACTCTACTCTACACAGCAACATACAACTGCTAGGTTACAGTGACACCAACCAACAAGCGCGCGTCCCGACCGTCTTCTGCCAGTCCAATGGACCCTAGTTTATATTATGGAGATGTGAATGCACTCAGTGCAAAATCCAACACTATATAGAGTTACAGAAGACGGTAAAGTCGCGTACTCGTTTCTACAGTACAAAGGACAGTACAAGTAGTTTGTAGTCAAGTTTATTTATTTTAAAATGAAACAAATTTTGTATTTCAAGCACTTTTAACATTCATAATGTAACATTCCATTATTAATATATTTAATAATTTACCGAGTATAATTTAAATTGTTGATTTAAAAGTTATAGTGACATATTTTAAAATGGAATCACAGTAGATTTATAGGCATTTGGTGGAAACAAAGAAGAAAGGACTAAATGAAACTGGTTTGACGTAAAATCCTGAGACGTGACCGCACTCTGGCGGACTGGACTAACAGTAAAACCCGTTGTAAGACTTCACTCACGCGCGTTACAGCATTATGTGACAGAGGTGACAAAGTAATGTATTAGAAGCCTAATTCAAAGTAACGAAACTCGATGATACTGCTGGAAGGTTGTTGAAACTGCAGCGAATTTGTGTGGTCTTCGATTTAATACTCGGAAGCCGATTACGTACGAAATAAATAATAAATAAAAATCACGTAGAAATTACACCCACTATTCATTATTCACAAATAGTTTATATTTACATTTTGTGCACACATATGATGATGGTTAATATTTACACAGAATCTAATTGTATAAATAAAAGAACAGTCCATTCTTCTTTCTGATTTTAGTCACAGCGATTCACATCGCAGGAGCTGTTGTACCAAGTACTGCAGTAGTAGATCGTTGTCACAAATAAACGTAAAGAACTGTTAAATGCAAGTAAATTTGACCAGTTGGAGGACTGTAATCTGCACTGGAAGTGACCATGTTTGGTTACTGATCAGGAAATATAAAAGCTTCTAGTTCGTATTTTTCTTCTGAGCAAAGAAGCTTTCCAAATAACTAACATAAACTTTAATACACAACTATTTAAGATTACCTTGTAGCGTTTTCATTACAAGTTTCTTTCAGTTTATGTTAGTTAACATGAATGTAGCTAATTCTGCCATTAAATTTAGTTGGTTAAGCAGTAATCTAAAGACCGACATGTGAGTCAGACTTTACTAAAAGTTATTTTTTTATTACATTAACTTTGTTTTAATTAGAACCGAAATCTGACGTATATCTACAAACACATCTGTCGTGTTTTCGATAAATTTTAATTGCATTAATTGAGCTTTATAGGTAAAATCAATTCCATTGCAATTGAATGATTAATAGCAGATAGATAAAAGGTATAATCGTAACTAAATCTATTTTCTTTGCCACCTTTCATTTCTTTTAGGGTACGGAATCACCTACTATGTTTTAGAATGTGTAAAATCAATATAATACTCATTTTAACTTAATTGACATGTGCCAATATAACATTCAACTCAACTATTTTAAGGCCAATCGGATAATAGTCATTAATAACGATGAATGAGTTTTGTAAGCTGGAGTGTTTAGTTACGTGATATCGCAGAAATGGTAACTCCACTTCCAGCGCAGTTAGAGGAAATTTTATCGTCCTGCGACAAGTATCCTCAATTGAGACATGAGGATTTGGGGGGGTTCATGCAGGGAGATGGCTCAACTAATCAGTCAGGGGCAAATTGCTGGTGCTAAGGGGTGGACCGTTGGGATGACGTAACGAGTCCCAACACCAAGAATAGCTTACAGCCATCCAAACAGAAAATGGATTAAGCTTTATCTCTTCTTTTCTTTTTTATTTCATTCCAAGCAATTAAACAAAATGCAAAACTCATTTATGTATTGTAACTTAAATAATCTAAGCTCGGAATTGTTTAAATACAGAATTTTCCAAACAAAGAGCAGTGATTTGAAGCATTTATTTATATTGCATATCCAGATTTATTTTGCTTGGCAGCCATGGCATATTTAATTGTGATTGTTTTGTTGCGCACATTCTAATTGCCTCAATGTTCACGATTTCATTTTAAAAATGTGTGAACTTGCGTTTGGCATCAATAACAATACTTTTTAAAAGAGAAAAATAGATTTTCAAGGTTTAAACAGACATTGGACGCACACAAGACAGCACTAGCACGCACTACAATTGTCATGGAGCACTACACAAAAAAACCGGAGTATTTTTAAAAATATTAAGTATTTTATATTGCAGTACAGTCCGTAGCAGAGTTGGGAATATTGAGACTGTAAGGTGACGTCCACTGAAACAGAACTTTCATTTAAAAGCGCAGTCAGATTTGTTGCATTTGAAGGTGCTAAGATACGCATGTCAACAAAGAAGAAATTATTATAATCTTCTGCAACGCGTTTGGACTAAAAATATTAAAGAAAGTTGTAATGTGAACTTATTGAGTCACTCAGTTTTAATTTTCTGACATTCCAATTATATGAAGGGCAAAACTAAAAAGAAGAAAATGTGGATTGATTTTGCTTATTAAGAAATTAATTGAAAAAAATATATATTGTTATTTGTGGATATTTATAATTGAATCCTAGTGAAATAGTTAAAATTCACCGAAGTTTCTTGACATAAAATGTTAAATATTATTTTTGGTAGAATGTTGAAATACAACAACACATGGTGTCTGCAACAGACCCAAGTCAGTTCAGAACACAAAGGGATGCGCAACTCTGCTGCGGACAAGTCGAAGCTATGTAGTCTACTGTGATGAAAAGCAATATTAGTAAAGCTCATGGATATGCAAGGGATAAGCCAGTAAGCTATTGTTAGTGGAGCGTGATCAACTGTCTCTGCGACGCATCAAACAAGCGTGGTCAGAATAAGCAAGCAAAAGAAGTCGAATTTAAAAAGTAGATCAAATTCATCTGATTACGTCATAATGTTCTTTGGAAATCCGTCATGTCCTCTAAACCGAACTTCCCCGTCTTGTGTAATGTTGTAATTATAATATTTACTAACCTAGATCAGAAATAAATTCCAAAAGATGTATCGTTCGAGAATTTACTAAACTTATTTTCTCATCATATTTACAATTTAATGTAAATTCCGTTGCGTTGACAGCTTCGTAACAGAAAATAGTTACATAAATGATTGCATTGGAGAATTTGACTTGAAATATTAATATTCTGTATGTGCAAAATAATTTTGAGATTTCAAAACAAGTTGCATGCAGTTGTTATATTCGTGAAGTTTAAATTCAACAACATAACTGTAAACTGGTATAATTATGACGTAATCAGAAGGCATTCCAAATGAAGTAGCCATGCTTACTTTGGTATGTAGTCATTAAAATACTATTTCCTAGTACTGATGCATACTTTACCTGTTCTATCTATCGCGGCGAGTGTTTCTTATATGCAGATGACGTGGCGATCAGGTCACTCAGCGCTGTTGCTCACTGACAATGCGGAGCAGCGAAACAATTTAGCACTATGAATCCTACGCTACATGGCATGTGATTACCTGAGTTAGCTCTTCGTATTTCAAACCGAAGCCACTTCTCATTCTCTGTCATGAGAGACTTTCAATCGTATGTAATAGTAAAGACTGGATGTTATGCACAATTTTCTTACTTTCAGATGATCCTAAAATATCACAGCTGTGATCCATGAACACGGATATTATATAATGTTGTTTCAACCAGTACTGTTTCTGAATGATTTGTACAGTAAATTATGAAAATTATGGTTTAATATGCTGATGTTATTGCAATTTTCCATTTTTAAGGTTTGTGTTGGGTCAGCGAGAGATGAGTGTGGTTAAATGTTTTATTTACATTTGCATGAAGTTTATTTAAATATTGACATAGTTTAAAGACCATGTTTAATTTTGATTATTACAATTATAAAGTAGAGAAAATTAACTCGAAACCAATGATAATATTCTTTGCTAGTATAGACCTATACAAGGTGGAAGTGAAATAAGCTTGCTGATTAAAAGGAACGATAGGGTACGCTTAAATGAATAGAAAACCTATGTTACGTTTTGTGATTAAATGCACGGTTAATTAGAAAATTAAATTTGAAGTTTGAGCAGTCCGACAACCTCGCCACTAAAAGACTCCTTTCGTATCACAATACAGATGTAAGAGGTAAACGAACTCGGTGTACGTGTAGGCCTACTGTCTCGCGCTCCCTTCTCTAGCTACAATGTTGCGATGTGGATTGCATCGTTCAGTGGTTCGAAATGAGTGGTTTTTAAATTAAATTTACACGAAAACCGCCCACGTTATTGAAATACGAGAGAGGGATAAATGATTCTTTATTAGATTTTCTATCGACGTTGATAAAAATCACGATCCAATTCGCAATAGTTACCGAATGAGACGATATTAAACATTTGGGAAAATACATTTTTTCTGAGAAAACTATGAACTTTCCACCAATATGGTATTACAGTTTTTTGTTACATACAACATGAGTTTTTCGCTCTAAAAATCTGCAGGTTTTTTTTTTTCACTTCCACCCTGTATTTTTTTGGTCATGCAATGAATGGAAAATATAATCCGTTTACTTTCGTAAATGTGCATTGCTGAAGGCAACGCTATTTGAATTAATCTGCAAGCATATTTTGGTTGACAGGAGAAACAAGACACATTGTGCCGGGCACAGCGATGCTGTAATTATAGTTTCTTTGAAGTTTCGGCAACTGCACGTAGAGTGATGCACGGCACTCTCTGACCTCATAATCCCGAGCTGTGGAACGCAGAAACATGACACCGCTGGGACGCGTATTAATTACATTCCCTTCTGCTATTCATCAAATTGGGTAATATATCCTATACATATCCTATATATCTTGCAAATGGTCACCTCGTTTCTTTCGCTGAAGGCCATTTCCTTAACGAGATCAAGAAATTAATAATATAATAGCTGGAAATAATGTTTGACCGTGAAATAATGCAAGATAATGCTTATAACTTATCTCAAATGTATAAGAGAATTCCACTTCAGTCACTTCATTGTATGAAGATACTTTTGATCTGCTGAAATTAATCACTGGCGTCGAGATACGATTATAGAGACTGAAGAGATATAAAGCGAGACTGAATAGAGCATTTTTTAGAAATACTACTCCACATCACTTTCTTAACTTAAGATCTTATGCAGTTTTTCTGGAGATCGATGTCTCTTTAAGTAGCGAGAAAAGTAATTTCAGTGGATAAATGATGCACTAGAAGAGAAAACCTTTCTATATATTGATGTGGCACTTTACATGTATGAGATATCATTTATAAAGGGAAGTTATTGAAATTTGTTTCTTTTACACTTCGCAATTTGATAATTTTTGTGTTTACCTGAAGAAAGACTATGATGGAAAAGATCACTCAGGAATTATTTATAAAATAAAATAAATTTAAAATAATACAAGTTATTCAGAATGAATTCTATGAAAGTTTCCGATACAATATTTTGATTTTAGTTTATACAAACTAACTGCTAATATTACGTGGTAATACAAGAAAGAGGTTACTTTGTCTATTTGTGAAGAACTGAAAAACGAAACGATTTAAGGAAATTGGACCTTAAACATAATGTCATTACATTTTTTTTTTTGCTTGGTTAAAGTTACATTGCAATTTTATTATGAAAATATATTTCACTGAATACAATAATTACTGTTATTATGGTAGACAAATATAAATTATATATCGGAAATCAGAGAAAGTTAGTATGTTACACATACAGTAATTGCAATTTTTACACGTAGAGTACATAAAATCATTTACATGTTAAGAATTCTTTTGAAAATACAAATGCAATTCAGTCAGCCAAACACAGACATGTTAACACAGATTTCAAGTCATATAGGTTAGACTTGTATTTACAAAACGAAAATGTTTCTTGAATAATTATAACTATTTTGCTCGGAAATAGATTTCATATTTGTCTTGCAGAACGGATTTAAAAGTTTCGCATTTCAACAGTTTACGACTTATGAACACTGATATAGACGTTTATACATTCTACACGGTATAAGTTAGTGATGTTTTGATTTCGTATACGTTCTCCATTTTATTAATGAAAATATCATTCACTATTATTTATGTTAAAACAGTTTTGAAAATTTTATATTCTACATATCATGTAATGGTATATTAAGACAAGAGCAGGTTTCATATTTTGCTTGCAGAAAATACTGTTAAAACAATAATACTGGTCATGAGTTAACATCTAATATTTTTGTTAATAGAAGTATCTGTGCTTATTGTACAAATATATACAATGGAAACAAGGCATAATACTCTTAAATCCTTTTCAATGAAAACTGAGGAGATTAGATTATGATTTAAGTAAGTTTTGAAAGTGGTTAACACACTTCACGTTGACTTATTCTTGGTATGTTCATTATTCACTTAATTTTTAATGCACCTATCTTCTTATGTGATATGAAACTTATGCACTTCGTCACACATATATATCCTTCGCTACATTTAAGTACAGAAGAAATGTAAATTTATGGAAGAATTTAATCAATGCACAAACTTATAGCTAAAGGATTTATACAGAACATAATGAAATAATAACAAATACTTCAACTTCAATCTTCCAGGCCCTCGAATCATATGTGCAAATTGTTGGCAACATTGTCAATGGCAACAGCGCTTTCTATGTGGCAAAGTGGATAAGTATAAGATCTATGTAATGAACGGAGATGGTGATGGTGATATACCTGAAACACCGTGACAATGGCCCAGAGAAGTGAATCAAAGTTCTTTCTGTCGCATATCTTTGTTCCATCGTCTTGGTATTCACAGAATTTACAACCGAACAGGTTCATGCCGAGAATACTAAAAAAAGAATAACAGTTCAAGCATATAATAAACGTATTAATACAAATCATAATATCTTCTGTGTATGTTGTAGAGGAGGATTATATATCATTTTGGGGTTTCGCTAACATAACTTGTAAGAAAACTGAAAGCGGTGTGATGGAGTAAACCCTTTTTCATTAAGAAATGAATTATTTTTAATGAAAGCGAAACATAATTCGAATATTTTCCTAAAGGAATTCGATAAAGTTTTTGTTTAACATGCCAAAATGTTTAATAAAATTTCTATTTCATTAACATTAATTTTAAAATTGGTTTTAAATAAACAAACTAAATTTATTCTTGACAAAAATTGCAATATTAAAGTAAAGTAATCCCACAAGATAATGTTAGATTTTCAGATATAGTTTGTAACAGAGAAGCATTTTCTTTATTTTGTTGGATTTAAAGATTTCTTGATATTTGAAAAGTCATCCTCGTCCAAGGAGGAGATGGATTTATATAACGACTTCACAAACCGCGCCTGTAGGAAGAAGACTAAAAGAGTGTCCCCAATAGGTCGGAAGAGTTCTCTGAGTTTCTAATTCATCGTTACATTTACCCAATAAATTGGCAAAGAAAACAAAAAGAGCATGTACAAAGTAAATTATATAACGTTTACAGCACTACTGGATTACTATTTAATTTTTTATTTAGTCTATATTGAAGTATTAAATGAATAGATTTAAATTTGTATTCGCTAACCGGTCTCTTTTAACTGAACAAGTAGTGCTGTCATGTAACAAATAAAGCGTTTATTTCGTATGAAATAACTAACATTTAATCGATAATAACCAATACTAAGCCAAGATGTTAGTGAAATAAGTGCAATCTGAATTAAACCGTACATATATTAATAGATAACAAAACAATGAGAATTTTGTAATGTTATTTTCGACTCAAAGTCAATAGGTAAAACAGTTGTACTTGGCCACCGATAGTCCGCGTCACACACAGATGAAATTTTCATTCCTAGAGTTTGTGGTGATATTTGAAGAGAAAAACTTTTCCGACCAGTATGGTGACACATGTACAAATGTAAGACATAGAAACGAGACCACAGAGGGAGACAGACAGACAGAGATACAGAAACAGAGAGGAGACGGTAAGAAAATGAGGAAGTGGATAGAAATAGACAGAAATTGTGTTTTCGACAGATCAAAAATAAAAAAGTAATTGTTTTTCATGTCACCCCTGTCACTTCTCCGAGAGATCTCAGAGATATATGAAAGACTGACGGGGTTCCTATTGCCTGGCCCCATCACAGAAAAGAAATAGATCAGAGACAGAATCTTTAAAATCTACTGCACCATCTCCTCCCCCTTACGACTTGCCTCTGTGTTATATGATTTTGCGTTTTTTAATCAAGGTCAACTGCAGTTACTTTTCTCTTCGACTGTAAATTATGAATTACAATTCTCCAAAAAGAAAAAAAATCCCTTTTTAAGGGCATTTACTGAATTTCAATTAAAGGACTTACGCGAAAGTCTTGAAGTCTTTCAATTTTGAAAAACATTCTGTAAAATGGACAGAATTTAACGATTGACACAAATTTTGGAGTCAAAACAAAGAGTTTGAGTTTTGACAGTATACCAGACAATGCTATTGAACTAAAGTGTGGAACAAGTTCTGTCTATAGCGAATGTAATTGACTTTATATGGTTTTGAGCTTAAATATATTAATTAATTTAGGCTAATACACTGATAAAATCAGTTGCAATGATTTTAGGCTATGTCGTCACAAATTCAATTGAATAATTATATATATTTTTTTAACTTATAGCCTACTTATAACGGCAAGTTTGACTTCAATTTGGATATTGACGTCAGTTGACCGCATGAATTAAAATGTTATTTGTTAAAATAATGTGTACTATTACAAACGTATAACTACAGAATCTGAGATAAACTAAAGCTCGAATTTGAATATAAGAGCAATACATTTCTGGACGTTTTACTACGACATATTTCGCAATGGCGGGATGAAAATTATGAATTATTTTAGTTTTATAAATACGTATGTTGATTGAAATTCCGTGTCGTCATAAAAATAATTAGCTATCCATATGAGACTCTTGAAAGATAAACTTTAGTTTCAGCGCTAAATAGACTTTTCTCCTTCTAGTACATACTGGCTTTGATAAGACGGCATCTCGAAGCAGAGATCGTTGATTAGAAAACGTCTGAGACGTTTGTCGTAAGAGAAAGCGGCTACAACGAAACGCTGAGACAGAAACAAGATTTAAGTGTCGTCATTTTTGTTTTATCTATCTCAGGATGAGAACTGAGATTTTATTTACGGTGATAATAAAAAAACAAAATATAATTGAAATTATTTAATGAATTGATATGTATTAATTTAAATGCCTTTTTAAGTTATCAAATTGAAATATTTCTTTTAATCGACAGTTTTAAAGAAATAAAACATCTACTAACATTGGGGACTGAAGTGATGAAAATTGACAGACTGGACGCCTCTTTGTAAGGATATCGAAGTTACCTGTAATAGAACTACTACTGAGTGCGTTTTGAGGAGGGCTGTACATTTATGTCCTCGGCTACGTAAAAAGATATTAAATGTACCTCCAGAGCTTACAAGCGCATTTCATAACTAATGCTGTCATTGGTTTTATAGCGACATCATTAATTTTCTCCGTAGTTTCTATACTGTACCGCCATCGACTACAAACGAAAATGAATACGCGCACATTATCGACAATACATTTAGCAAACATTGTTTCAAAATTTCTCTGTCGTCATTATCAAATAATTGATTATTAAATATTCAGTGGATACCGATTTTAATACTGATTTTCAGGAAAAATTTTTACATAATTTTATGAGAAAGGCAATTGATCAGAAATTGAATTTTAATTCTAGGTCAAATTCAAAGCGATATTACTGTTTCGTAAATGTATAGTGGTGTCTTTCAAATCCTTCTATATATTCGTAAATAAAATCTAGCTGCAATTACTACGCATTTTCTGAATCACTTTACATACCCGTGTGTAGGTCCATGCGAATTTTTTTACGGAAATATGCACGTGGAGGAAGATTAATGCTAAAATCACTTTATTAAGTAAACCTTTGACATATTAGGCTAATTATGTTGTAAGTACTCCGTATTCGATGTTTACTATGTTTCACTTATATGCTATTACAATTTGAATAAAAATCTCTTAGCAGTATTGCAATAACTATTTTAATTATCATCTCATCCACTGTAAATTATAACGATATATACGATCCCCTCGTTACAAAAAATTCCAAAATAAACGCTTAATATTACTAAAAGAAGAAAAATCTGTTAAAATAATCTTAATGGACTATTCAACGTCTATTGAGATCTGAAAAACTATCTGAAAATGTGGAAATGTTCGTTACATTGACGGAGCCATTAATATTGAAAATAATTTTAATCATAGCCAGATTTTAAGCTGCCAAATCTTTCACGATTATTAACTTCGAAGACAGAAGTTTCATTATATTATATTCTTTTTCAGTACTGTAATATAATAGTGTAGGTATATGAATTTTAGTTCCCTCCCAAGAAGATATTCAAAATGGCGTAACAAAACGAAATAGAAGAGATTCAGATATACGTTGGTCAGAGAAAGTATTTGTGTAAATTTGAATGGTGCAGCTTTTTATTTCAGGGTTTCCAGACCATAGCCGTTGAAATTTGTATATGATCTTAATAAAGAATTATTGTATGTTATTACTTGGCATAATAAGCAATGTTATCAATGTGGCTATAACATAGATTAAGACAAGATACTATAAAGGGAAAAGAATATAAAAATACATTTATATAAATGTATATCCTCCTCAAAACGCGTTAACATCAAAACAATATCGCCCTATTTGCGTGCAAAACACTCATGACCTCGAACTCTGCACATCTACTTAAAATTCATTCCAATTTCACATCGCAGCGCCCTATTTCCCTAGGCCACTATTGCATTCACCACTATAAATTGATTCTGCATATGAGATGGGCAACCTGAGAGACATTCAAGCGAAACTATTTGCTATACGGCAGCTCTCATACTAAATCGGGGTCGAAGGTTAAGAGTTTCACAAAGGGTGCTGCTTATTCAGGGCTCTGTAGACAGGGCGAAGTATCTTGAGGCCGAGAAAGGAGGATATCATTCTTGGCCTCATTACTTGGTCCTAATTAAGATATAAAAATTTTAAATACTGCTGACATCAGATGCTTAGTAGCCTATATCATCTGACGAGCTGTATTTTAATTAATACGCTACTATTCAATTTCAGTTTTCCGGACCTAGACAAAGAGAAGTATTTTATGAAAAAAAAGTCAACTGACAGACATAGCAATATGCAAAAAATCTTTTGTTTTTCAAGCAAGAAATTTAACTACCGTAATATATTTTTCATTTTCTATGTTATGTATGAAGGAATATCAAACGGGCTTATGTACAATGGGAAGGTATCGAAGGTAACACAAATATATGGACATCACTTCTCCACAGCTAGCGGGCGTGATTATTTTTGTAGATATTTTATGAATGTAGGACTGAAGACATTATCGCACAAAATAATTAGCCTGAAATGTTGCAGACACACAACAGGTAGGTAAAGATACACAGAAACAGAGTTAGAAAGAGTTCAACTTCAAATGTGGAATGGAAAGAGACTTTTAATATCCTGTCATTCATATGTAGCATGTGGTGATAGGATAAATTGAACCTTTTTCAGGAGCCGCGTTAGCCGTGGAGGCGTGTTGGGGTGGAAGGAGAATTGGCAACATCGAGACACTCACTGCTGCCTCCTACCTGAATATGAAGATGAAAAGAATGAGCAGCGAGAAGAAGACGGCGACGTTGTCCATAGTGCGCAGCATCACGAACAGCTGTCTGCGCAGATTGGGCATGAATCGCACCAATTTCAGAATGCGCAGCAGGCGGAATGTTCTCAGCACGCTGAGCCCTGAGCTGCCCTCGCCGTCGCCCAGGTATGTCTGGCACATCTCGATCACGCTGTGTGCAAATTAAAAGTCATCAACAACAGCCGCACACGGCACTCGAGTACCGACACCATACGGGAATTAAAGAGATAGCCGTCGCCAAAATATCTATAACCCTTACATTCGTAACAAATTAAATGATTCGTAGATCATTGGTCAAGCGAGTTGGTCAGCTCATGTTGATAAATGACGCTCCAACAAGTCGATAGGTCAGTGCGTTGCAAATAGATTTAAAATAATGCTCAATATGTACTACGAACATAACGGTTGTCATTTGCGCCAATGGAAGATTTCAGTATCGTTTCTCTATACCCATCCATGTTTTCCGTTATAGCTGTGAGTTCTATGTTGTAGATTTAAAACACATAAAAAGCCTGTCTATTAATAAAATGTTTCTAGGAGAAATTTATAAGCCACTTCTCGCATACGTAACAATTAAACTATGGCAGGCATCATTCTTGCCTTCTATTCCACATCGTAGATAATGAATTTCGTCTTATTGGAGCTCTAACCTCTGAAATTAAGGATTCAGAACGTCTTATTTTCCGTATCTTGAGACGTTAAAATTCAACCAACCAATTTTAACTTCAATATTTGGATTTTCACAGTAACTGGGTGTGAACAATAATTTTAGATTCTGAACTATATCTTGAGATTCACAGTTTCACACATTTCGTATCTACTCATAAGTTCCATCATTAGGATAACAATGCCCGAAACATGTAGGATCGTCTACTGGCTCAAACAACTGACTCATTTTTCGTTCACATTCTTACATTTTTCTTACTACCTCTAATCAATGTATAATAAGTTTTAAACAATTTTATTGTAATAGCTTATTCTATTAAATAGAGGCCAATCTTACTTTGACAAACCTTTAAATAGAGCGAGATAAATTCTTTTGAGTTTACGTAAACTCAAATATAAATTTATAAATATAAACTGCATTCCTTCCGGTTTTTTGGGCTAGTTCTGCACAACGTAATCAATAAATCTGTAGATACGTGCGACGATTTTAAATTATCCTTCACTTTCTGCTCATTAATTTATCTGTACTGACAGAATTAAACTCACCTTAGCACCACTATGACACCATCGAACACGTTGAATCCATTGCTGATGTAAGAAAAAGGTCCCTCAGCGATGATTTTGAGCACCATCTCCACAGCAAAGATGGCCGAGAACACAATGTTGCTGATCTCCACCACTACCGTCAGCACTTCCGGCTATAATACAGGAGCAAAATGATTCAGAAAGGTAAACTTTTTTATTTAGCATTCTTTTCAAGATAGACATAGATGTTGCACAAAGACGATAAGACGATCATGTGACATTAAAGGGGCAATGATAGAATGCTATGACCTTCATGACTCATGGCTAGCGCGTTTGACTGACATACAAGCGAGACTGGGTTCAATATATAGTTCCGATTAATATGGCTTTCGTGATGGACAAAGCGAAAGTTGTGAGATTTCCTTCGGGGTTCTCTTGCATTGCATCTTCACTCACCAACACTATTATCTCCTGTTGAAAACGCTGCATTTACACGTCATTATGAACAACGTATTCCATGCGTGTGACCATTGCATTGACCATGGTGGAACATTGATCCGGTCTCATAGCCCCGAATCAATGTTATTGCGAGGCTATTGTAGTTTCATGGATGTTGGTGTGAAGTGCTCTTCTTTCAACATGCTGCACAGATATGCGTCACAAAACGTGAGATCGGGACTACGGGATGGGTAGGGAAAGTCTGTTCCTCATTACACAATTCCACCTGAAAATAGTTCCTGTAATAGTAGGCCTACTGCGTTACTCTGGGCAACATGTGAAATTGCTTCGTCTAGGTCATGCCTGCACAAGGTTTCCGCTCTCCGAGCCAGCTCATAGCTCATGAGCGGAATGTAGATATTAGCTGCGCTCGGTATAGGGTGGACTGGAAGAAGGGGTGATCTCGTACAAAATATACACAAAAGGGAAGTACTAGTACGAATGTTTATGAAATGAATTCCCGTTCAGTGTTTGCAAAACTGTCTTGGACTTATTAATTAATACAGACATATTTATTTTACAGAAATAATAGAAGTTTTATACCTACTTAAATGCACGATATCATTTTGTTATATTTTTATTTATCAGTACTTGAAAACGAGGTTTTATGCTGTTGGCAGCTGAAAGGAACAGTAGCCTACTGATCGTAATGATCGTTACAGATATTCGATGCCTGCCTTTATTAAAGTTGATTATAGAAAACAGTTGCTCACAAATATAAATGTTGAGCCAAACATAGCAATCATTTTCACAGCCAGCCTGTGTAGTCGTGGATATTATTGCTAATGTTTAGTCTTGTAAAACTCAACCAGGCTAGTAGTATTATTCAAACGATCTTTAGCCTTTAGACCACATTGAAGATCAATAAGTCCGAGCTGTAAATCGTTAAATGTTGTTTTATTTAACGGCGCTCGCAACTGCCGAGGTTATATGAGCACACTTAAATGCAATCGAGCTGGCCCGGAATCGAACCCGCAACCTCAGGCATAGAAGGCCAGCGCTATACCAACTGCGCCAACTAGGCCCACCTGTAACTTATATGGCATTGTTTCAACTGGTGTTGAATTTATTATGATAACTTTAAACTTCTTTCCAATTAAGACAAGATTTTTAGTAGGTTATTTTACGACGCTTTATCAACAGCTTATATTATTTAGCGTCTGAATGAGAAGGTGATAATGCCGGTGAAATGAGTCCGGGGTCCAACAGCGAAAGTTACTCAGCGTTTTCTCATACTGAGTTGAGGGAAAACCCCGGAAAAACCTCAACCAGGTAACTTGACCCGGGAATCGAACCTGGGCCACCTGGTTTCGCGGCTAGACGCGCTAACCGTTACTCCACAGGTGTGGACCTTAAGACAAGATCTTGGAACCTAGAATTAAATTCATTTTGAACTTCAATTAATTTTTGCACATAATCGTTTAACATGGCTTCATCACGAGCAGTTTCTATCGTTCGAAAGTAAGCCATATTACCTTCCCGAAACTGACTTACGAAAAGTGTAAGTTTACGACTGAAATCCCGTAATTTATTCAACATATCAACACTGAGCTGGCCTTTTCCCTGAAGAGAGATATTAAAATTGTTGAAGATTAATATCTTTAGTATTTTTATGTCTGGACTGGTAATGACGCATTATGTTACCTATGTTTCTTTCTACTTTTCAAAATGTTGTGGCAGATAAAGCACTGAGTATTTACTCCACCAGCTATGAAAAAATAAGCATTTTCCCATGCAACATTGAAAGAATTTGCCTGATCACTACTTTTCCGTCTTTTAGATTCCTCCATACCGTACTGTAGCAGTAGGTAAGCAACGTAAAACAGTTACTGAGAATACACACTGTACTCCACTAGATAGCTGAGTGGTCGTTTCCCTCTCCTCTATCTGTAGCAGGTCTATGTCATTCTGACGTATCTTCCTCTCCGATTCGGCGAGCGGTAAACACACAGCGTATTCCGAATCTCACCGGTCCGGTGGGATCAATGACGTCACGTTGCAACGAAAATAAGGAACAAAACTGCTGGAAGAATCGATGCTGTCATGGCGACCGTGTAAGTGGTTATCTGTGCTACGCTAGCAAAATTTTGCGAAATTTTCGTACTGCCATCTCGTTCAAAGAAAAGAGATACAAACAACTTATTTCTTGAACCGGTAGTAATAACTGGTCCATTGACATGTTCGCTCATAAGCCATTAACATATTGTTTTTACGTTGTGCTCATTACAAACAATGCAGCAGAACTAAAGCAGAACACACCGCCATGACACAACAGTGCACGATGTCATTCGTCTGCTAATTCCCGCCCTATACAAGAACCAATCAGATTCACTGATGGAGACTGCCACTACCTCTGCAAGTTGATGGCACCGGTGCGACACCGGTGGAGCATCAATGACGTCATCGGTGGAATTCGGAACACCGTGATGCCATCGGATTGCTCACCGGTGAGATTCGGAATACGCTCACAGCTCTCCCGCTCGGAAGGAGCGCGCGCGCTCGTTGAGCGCTGTTTGTGCAGGTATGGTCTAAGTGAAACAGCACCTCTTGTTCAAATTCCAGACGACGAATTCCACAAAACAACTGCAAATCAGTTACTCACTTGTTCCTTGTACACGGGAACAGTAATTTTTATTTGCTATCCATTTTTAGTTGGTTATTTAACGACGCTGTATCAACTACTAGGTTAGAGTCGATGGAATTGGTGATAGCGAGATGATATTGGGCGAGATGAGGCCTAGGATTCGTCGTAGATTACCTGACATTCGCCTTACGGTTGGGGAAAACGTTGTAAAAACCCAAGGAGGTAATGAGCCCTAGCGGAAATCGAACCCGTGCCAGAGCGCAACTCCGGATCGGCAGCCAAGTGCCTTAGCCGACTGAGCTACGCCGGTAGCTCTATAAATCGTTATATTCTACGCCCAACAATGCCATGTTTGGGTATTAGAGGCCACGTTGTTAATTTCTCCGGTTGAAGTGGTCTTTAGGCATATTCCTATGATTTCTAGCATGTTCTGCTATTTGGAATGCCCACTTAAGAAAACGTGGCATTCACCATACAGGTTCGCTAACACATGGCCAGAATAACATATACGAGACCTCAGTTAATGGAAGATCTGTATGCGGTATTGGCATGCACCAGTTTTCTTTACCATAAGACTCACATTGGTTTGTTCAGTGTGCAGTTCATCAATCATACGCAGAATGCTATACATACAGTTCAGTCACCTTTTCTTTGCAGCACTCTGTACTAACAAGATGAGAAGCTACGCACTAAACCATTGGACTGCAGTGCATTCAAAACTGTTTACAGTAGAAGGAAAAATAAAAAAGAGATTAAAATAGGAAGGGTATAAGTGAACAATAAAGTTATGTCAGGAATTCCTGATATTGGCTGAATAAAGTCCTTACAGACCTGGTTGTGGTACTCAATGCCCATGCTCAGAGTGTTGATGAGGATGGCCAGCAGGATGCCTTGTTGGAAGTACTTGTGCTCCACGAGCGCCTTAATGATGCGTCGGAATCCGTGCAAGAAGGACGCGCAGCAAGAGGCCATCCAGCGCCACGGCACCTTACCGCCGCCCCGGTGCCTCTTCGAGACGCCTCCGCTCTCCAGCATCATGGCCCAATCGCCGCTGCAGGGCTGTTCGGAGCAGCATATGTCGTGGGGGTCGTGCTCAGGACTGCTGCACCACCGCGGCCCAGTGTCCTCTCCTAAGGCCTCCACTCCTGCTTAATATCGACATACGCGTCTTGTTTTATAATTCAGTAACACTGTGTCTCTCCTTAGATTAATTATTAATGATGATAAAAAACGAGACAAAAATGAATGCTAATCCAATTTCTGTATGAGTTATGAACACAGCATTGATGACATTACCCGACAACGCAGGAAATATAACATGAGGTCCATTAGCCACCAAATTAGTTTTTAAAGCAAAAAAAGCACTGAATGATCCAGTGAGCAATCGACCGTCACGCGGTATAAATGCTGTCGGCGCGCTAGCCAATACATATTGATAACTCAAACTTCGCATCCTCGATAATACAACGCAACAGAATTCGATTCCGTAAAGAATTATTGAAATATACATTTTAAAATGTGATGTATATACTTATTTCTGCTAAGAAAATACAAGATGAAATTGTGAATGTTGTTCCAGATACTTCTGGCATCTACTTGCAAAACTAAACATCACTCACTGTAACTACACTGAGAAATGGTTGAAACCTATATCTCCATCATGCACATTATTTAAACTCTCCCACAAAATCTGTCCTTGTGTTCAGAATCACCAGATCGTAGTTTCTGTGTAACACTGATTTTCAATTTTAATTTTAATAAATTTCTCGGTCCTTTGCACAGAAACATGAGAAACACTGTTTGTTGCGAGATACACAGAAGCAATATTGTAGGGAAAATCATTGGAAGTCCCACTTCCAGTCTTCGGCAATTTATTCACCACATATACCGTGAAACGAAATTGAACTCTGCTCGGGTGGAGTGGGCCGTGTAATAAGAACCTAAAAGGGAGAGGTTAAACTAAGGGAAAGAAGAAGAAGAAGAAGAAGAAGAAATTGAACTCTATCACCTGAGAACTGAACTCTAATTGTTTATGAAATTCACATGCCGACTCCGTTAACATACATGAACAATGCATGAAATCCTTTGTGGAATGACGTATACTACTCACAGTATATCTTCAGCGTTGACGACCGTTAGGTTGGAAAAAGGCCGACGGTATCTATGGTTGTAGTTTTCTGATACGAATGCCCGTTCTTCTTTAATTCTGAAGTCCACTAACGATCACTCAGCGATCAAGATATACTACGAACACAAAGTAAAACTAGAAATACTTACGTCTTAACCACAAGAACGTCCGCACTCTACTGAATACAGAAGCTGTTTCCTTGTTTATGCATAGGCCGGCCTTGTAATGAATCTTTACCGTGAGCGCCAGTGCTGTGTAGAAGTCTATTGCTGAATGGATCATTCAGTATTATGAGATTATAAACCATTAACAATGAATCCACTTTAATAAATTATACCTATACATGTCAATCGGTTTTCACCGAACTTGTCACACATGTAAATATTAAACTATTTTTTATTAGGAGTATTAATTCTTCTTACATTGGGACTATATTGTACCTCGAGTATTTATGCCAGGGAATTCATATGATGTCGGTCTTCCATAAGGCAATCTAAGACATGATAAGTTAATGCCAATGGACAAATTTTCATGCCTTAGGCATAGATTCGAAACTATTGCAGTGACTTCGGAGCAGGGATAAAGTTGTGCTTTAATAATTAATACTTACGTATACCACAATCGGATGCCATTACTAATAACATATCATTATATAAAATTTACGTATATTTTTGTGTGATTTAACTGCAAGTTACGTTAGTTTGTGTTTCGGTATTTCATAGTTATAAAGTTACGAGTACATTTATTAGCTGCTGTACATAGACGGCTGAAAATATTGTCACTCATATAAGTATCTGCTTTGTCAATAATTAGTAGACGCTTATATGAATATGAACACTTACGTCAGTTAAAGACGAATATACATATACAATATCAAATAATTGAATAGAAACTCGTCTTGAGAGTGCTGACCTCATCTGCTTATTATTCAGAGGGCACAATTTTTCACTGATTTTATGAAACAGCAATTAAAGAACTTTCTCCCAAAACGAATTAAGTACACAAAAATGAAATTTTGCTGTATTCCTAGTATTCTTTGCAATCGTCAGAGATCTGCTGTATGTTTTCCCTCGAAACTCACTTCCATGAAGTAAATATCGAGGCAGAAATATGACGATTTCATGCAAAACAAATTAAGTCCATAGCTCGATTTCTTTCGAGACACGTTAAATCCTGTCCTTCCCGCATTTGTGCATGAAACAGAAGTTTTTTGCACCTTCACATTTGTTCAGGAAACAGAAGTGCTTCATGTATGCGAATTTGTTCAGGAAACAGCTGAGTATGAAGATGGCCGCTGCCAGCTAAGACATGGAGAACGAAAGAAGTTTCCTTAGTGAAAATTCGGAGGTTATAAGTACCATAGGACTCGGAAGTTGATGACTTAAAACCCACAGAAAAATTGCCTATAAGATGACCTCAAATTTCTGAAAGTATTAAAGTAAAATTGAAAAAGACCATGATTTTAATAGTAAAATACAAACAAAATAATAGTGTAATTCCATCTGTGGAAAATACATTCTCACCAAACTCAGTCACTAACCATTGTAGAAAACTTTGTCTGCTTTGCTTTTCTTTCGGCACTTTTACATCTTCACTTGTGAGATACAATATGCTGATTGCGAGCACCGCGGCTGCAGTATTTGTCCTGTTGCGTTGAATGGGGAGAAGCATGTAACACAAGTGATCAGGAGTCAAGGCAGATGCAAAAGAAAATTCTTGTAAGACGATATCGAATTGCGTAAGCAATCTGCAGATGATTCTCAAATATAGACTATGTGTACACCGTAAAAAAGTCCATTCATAAGCAGAATTGGCCAAAAATGCAACAAAAGGTAGAACATGTCCTAACCTAAGAAATGGCCAACGGACAATAAAAGACCGAAAAATGTAAAAAAAGAAGAAATGCAAAATAAAAGTAAGCTATATTAGTTCGTGTTGAAGTGAAACGAGTTTATATTGCATCCTGCATTGTATGTGATGTCTCAGAAAAAAGACGATATTTCATCAATTTACGAACCCTAGTTATAAGTGAAATAGGCACTTGCGATTCGAATTATCGGCAGAAGATATACAGCAGACAGCAAGCGAGTACGTGATGAATTACAGTATCATGTTTACATGGTTCCGCATATTGCTAGAAGTTTCGCCCTGTTATGGTCAAATGTTCGCCGTTGACCCTAGGGCAGTAGATAGCAACTTGTTGCATGCAAGTTGACGTCTTTTGTTTTAGTGGGGTATTTTACGATGCTTAATCAACATCAAGTTATTTAGCGTCTGAATGAAATGAAGGTGATAATACCGGGGTCCAGCACCGATAGTAACTCAGCATTTGCTCATATTGGGTTGAGGGAAAAACCTCAACCAGGTAACTTGCCCCGACTGGGATTCGAATCCGAGCCACCTAGTTTCGCAGTCAGACGCTCTAACCGTCACTCCACAGGTGTGGGCCAAGTCGACGTGTATGATAAGCATTTTGTATAATTCTTTTCTTTAAAATTACGTTTTATTTAACAACGCTCGCAACTGCAGAGGTTATATCAGCGTCGCCGGTGTGCCGGGATTTTGTCCCGCAGGAGATTTTTTACACGCCAGTAAATCTAGTAACATGAGCTTGCCGCATTTAAGCACACTTAAATGTCATCGACCTGAGCCGGGATCCAACTCGCAACCTCGGGCACAGAAGACCAGCACTATACCGACTGCGCCACCCAGGGCGACTTTTTGTATAAATGTAAGGTATAAATTTACAAACACAAACATGTTTTGCTCTGTTCCTAGAATTTTGATCAATAAAAAGCATCACACAGAATTTGTATTAATTTATTTCTTTAGAAATGGTCCTATTTAAAACGTAGATTTAAACTGAGGATTTATTGTTTTATCAATGCTGAAAACACAATATATTTGTGTACAACAATGAGAAACTATCGGGAAACATCCAACATAAATCGTAACAGCATCCACAGGTTTTTGTCCTTCCTGTCAAATGCCTGAAAATGGACTTAACACGTTTTGGGAGAACGCTCTTCAATTATTGGTGGAACTGCGCCTACAATAAATTAATCTTTCAGTAGCCTATACATTTTAGTACCACAAATCCTTTCTCTAGCCGAGCTATAATATTTACCTCCTTTGCTGAGGGAGGAGAAGAAAGGACCCAGCCCAAGCTGACCCGTGGGAAGGGCGGCGCTGAGTGCCCCACTCAAGGCCAAAAGCTCCTGGCAGGTCATGGCTTCAGTGCCCATCATGCTGCTTCCAACACCGCTGCACTCTACCATCTGAAAAAAAAATGGAAAAAGATGAGCAACATCTTCCGGTACTTAGAATTCGTAGGTTCGCAAGTTATATTAAGTCAGCATTCCAAAAGTAGCTATATTACAAATTTTGGAGGGAGGGAAGGAAGGAGAAGAGCTTTTGTGACATTATCAAACAGATAGGGGGATTCGGGTAAAGAGAATATGGAGCAGAGTTTTAACTTTTCAAGTAGAATATTGGCATTTTTATATAAATTCCATTGTCATAAATACTACTTATGAGAAAATGTTATTACATAGGAGCTAGGAAATTGTATATAAAGCAAGATGAAAAAAAATGTAAGAATTGTTCGAAAATTATTTTTATTTTAATGCAGATGTTTTTAAATAAAGACCGCATATAAATTTCGATACCTACTCTCACCATCTGTTGAATTTATCTTAAGTCTGAACTGTTCATTTATAGTACTGTGCTTGCGTACAGACATTGAATTATTGGGAGTAAAATATTCAGACTATATTAGCTAGAAATTTGAAGGTCATATTGAGGTTTGCTTTCAGATAAGCTGGAATTGTATATTACCTAGAGATGAAGAGGTTATTTGTACAGCATGGGATGTGAACAATGCTACAAAGTCGACTTCTAGCTACCAAGTTGTCCTCTGTACCTGCGGCTGAGGCGAGATCGCCGCTCCAGGCCCAGTACTGCCGAGTGCAGGCCATAGGTTGTCATCGCCCGTCTGTGTCATCTTCTCGCTGGAACACACGTTGCGAGTGGTTTCGCCACCTCCATTGGTACCGCCACCGTGAAATAGCACAACATCGCTGAACATGACACTGCTGGGCCGTCTCTGGTTGTTCCCCGTTGGGCTCAGCAGGTTCTACAATAAAAGAACTCTGTTACCGTTTATTCTATACATTTTAAGTTCTTATCTTATGTCTATTGGCTGAGTCACTCACTAAGAAGGAACTGCCTACTGGGGCAGGGCATGGTTGCGCCCCACGGTCAGGTAAGATGCAACAGATAAAAAAGGGTCTCTGTTTTGTGGGCATAGTTGCTCCCCGTTCTCATCAGGTAGAGAAAAGGGACATGACATAGTTGCGCCCCGATTACATAATAAGACATACCGTGAAAGACTCCGTTTTTTAAACCGCATGATTGAGGAATTCAGAAGCGATAAAATAGACAAATACATGTTCTTCAAAAATGCAGCTACAGTACCACTATAATATTTTAAAGTAATTTATTTATTTTATGACAATCATTTTCGTGTGTACTATGCCCATCGGGGCTCAACTATGCCATGTCCATTCTGCTACCTGATTTCTTCAGAGCGCAACTATGCTATGTCCATTCTGCTATCTGATTTTTTCGGGGCGCAACTATGGCATGCCTAGGCCTCCCAATTGACCTCGTGGCGCAACTATGCCTACCGGCCTACTGAAGGATGCAGTGAAAGGAATGGTAAACGGGAAAAAGATTGGAGACAGGTCTTCAATCCGCCCTTCTATCTTTTGTTGTATAATGTTTCATTTTTTCTTTAAAAAAACGCCAACTCGCTCGTCTGTACCAGGGCAATTCGAAAAGTAGCTTCCGGTAGATATTCTAGTAAATAGAATAAACACGGCAAATAAATTTTATTTTATTAAAAACAAAACATATATATACACACACACACACACACACACACACGTGTATATATATATATATATATATATATATATATATATATATATATATATATATACAGGTCTGTAGGTAGAATATCATTTTCATACGGACACCACCTGAAATGAGGTGATTATTATATCGAAGAACGACTTTTAATTCCTATTGGAAAAAATCAGACGCCTCTGACTTCAGTCATATTTTAAAATATTTTCCAGCTCTTTGTTGACAGTGATGTGTAGCCAACAAATATTTCATGTGACTGAAAAGATGACTAGAAGCAAACTCAAAACTCTATGATGGATGATCAAACACTTCTAAATTAAAATATTCAACTTGAGCTACGGTATCCGTGTGCGCAAAATCATGCATCAAGGCAACGACGCCGGGAATTCAGTATACCGTAGCTTTTGTTTTGTATGGCTCTCCGGAGTCCATTTACTATCACACAATATACTGCGTAGCTGACTTTGATTTTTCATTCCATGAAGTCAACACACTTTTCTTTTCCAAAAGACAGTCGTCATAAACTAGCTGGCAGTAGTTTAATATTTGCTTAGACGTCTTTCTTGTTTTCGATGAATGAGTTTGTTCCCATTCCATAAACTGTCTCTTGGATTCAAGATTATAGCAGTGAGCTAAAATTTCGTTATTAATTTACGACGTAAACATTTGGTTATGGTATAATTCCAGAGGCCACCGAATATACTTGTGAGACTCTAGTATATCCTCAAACACTTCTAAAGAATGGTACATGAAATTTTCGGAAAACGAAGTGAAAACTCGTTTATTATAAAGCGATGATTTTTCGAATATATAATTCCACCTCCTATATATGTTAATCTGTCAAAATAATAGATCGATCAGATAGAAATTCAATTTCAAGAATCGTTCTGCCACTTTTAAACTTCCTGCACCACCGTCTTGCACCCATTTCAGTCAATGTCTCGTCCATAAAATTACAAAGCCGACCATGAATCTCGGCAGTACTCGTATTTTTTGCATAAAAAAGTCGTATAACTGAACGCACTTCAGTGCTTGCGAAGTCCTAGATGTTAGTACTCATTTTACATAGCGCGAATCAGCAATAAAAGAGTTAACGACTGCATGCCAACTAAGTCACTTTACACTAATGCGCTGGCGCCAGTTCCCTTCCCCAACCCGTACGGTTGCCAAAAATAAATGGTAGTTACTTTCCGAACCGCTCTTGTATTGCCAAAGTGGCTATAAAATTTTGAAACACACATAATTTTATTTACAGATTAAAGATGTTCTTGAAGAAAGACGGATCATGGTGCTGTTACTGTTGAGTGAAACCAACGAACACTCCTTCAATTTGTCCGAGGCAAAAGTTCTTAGGAACATAAAGAATGTTTTTTATTTGGTTTGTGTGTCATTTTGTCATTTAAATATTTGCAGTGTATCAAATGCCCAAAATATAAAATTCGCATTCCATACAGAATGTGACGTTCTTTCACATCCACTTATCCGAAGACATATTCTGACCTTTGCTGCAGGAAAGTAATAGGTTACACTAGCCCCAGCACTGGAGGCAAATGTAACCTATGAGCCGACACGTTACGTTCGTAGATCTCAATTTAACAACTTAATTTTTCTTCCTTTTCACCATAGTCAGGTAAGGTATTGATAGTCACCTGTTCAAATTTTTCACGAATTTTAATTTAAATTGAGCAAGTTATTAAATGCCAAATTTGAACTACTAAATTTATGGGTTATATTTACCCCTGTTTACCATATGTGAAAAAAATCTTATAAATCCCGAAAGAGAAAATTTCGTGCATTACGCGAAGCGTGCAACGATAGAATAATTAGCAAGGGTTTGTGGCATCCTATATCCCAGGATGTATGTACCTGTAATTTTTATGGATTATCCTAAAATAAAAAGTTTATGCAAACAAGTCACCTAATATGGAGGACTTAAAGAAATACATAAGCTAAATAATTTTTTTAATTCAGCAGAATGAACTTCACGCAATCTTTATAACAGGATTCGCGCATGTTTTACAATAGAAGATGTACACTTCTATCGTCTGAGTTAACGGTGAGAAACATTTGATTATTTCTAAAAAGTAAGTAATGTAACTAACTGAGATTTCCCGGACTCTGATCGGGTCAAAAACCCTGGCAGAACCGTGGCGAATTTCGGTGAAATCCAGAGGGCTTAATTAGTAACGTCCACTCTCCTCCTCCGCACTGGGTCCTCCTGGGATCTTTTAAAATACGAAAGAGAGAGTGGTGTGCGGAAAGCAACGGAAAGCTGCAACATTTATCTTTCCCAAGAAAAACTGCAAACACATTGATTAGGATAAGAAAAATAAATTGGCTGGATCACTGACTAAGAAAGAAGTGTCTACTGAATGATGTACCGGAAAGAACGGTGAACGGGTGAAAAAGTTGAGATAGAAGAAGAAATCAGATAAACAACATAAAAATATGTATATATATATATATATATATATATATATATATATATATCGTATGCGGAGACTAAGAGGAAGGTGGAAAACAGGAAAGATGCTGGGTTTGCAGTCTTTGGGCAGAAAACTATGAATTAAATTAAGTACCTCAGTGAAGTAAGCTATTAAAATAGTAAGCTTAACTAACATCCAAGTGGCGCAGCGCTTAGTCGATGGCAAAATACTGCCGGATTAACCTGTCTGGTGGACACCTATAGTAAGTAAGTTTAAAGCAGAAGCAGCCATGATATTATGAAACTTCCAATGCTATATTCCAGTTTCCCTCACTGAAAGTTTTACACCTCAAAGCATCATTGGAAGTAAATTACCATAACTAGTTCAGTGTGATAAACTATGGACCAAGACAAGATCGAAGTTAATGAGACAGAGACCTTGTCTATTGACATAATTGAACAGGCAAATAAATGGTGAACAACGAAACATTACTTTTTGTTCCTGGCCTGGGATATTAAGAGATATCATACACGTTACACTCATAATAGAAAGGTATATAAGAAGAGTAATAATAAAATACGAGAGTGGATCGGAAAGTAACGCACAATATTTTTTTTTTTGCGTTGGTATTGCGGCTGGGATGTTGACATTTCACCGAGATATAGTTTGAAGTTTTTACTACAGACACAATTTCTTTTGCATGTGCAGCTCTAGCGAAAGAAGCGTGAACTACGCAGAAAAGATGGCGTGCGTGTTACTGTCGTCAACTTGTGAAGAGCAGTGAAGTGTTGTGCGATTTTTGTGGGCTAAAGGACATAACCTGAGTGAAATTCACAGGGACATGTGTGACGTGTACAGGAAAGACTGTATGGACCGTAGCAACATCTCCAGGTGGTGCGCATTCTTCGCAGAGGCCGTGAGAACCTTTGTGGTTCGCCACGTTACGGGCGACCGGTAACAGCTGCAACCCAGCGAAATGTCACAGGCATTGAGGCGGCAATTTTGAACGACCGGCGGATCCAACTGCGAACCTTATCCCAGCAGTTCAACATTTCATACGGTACGCTGTAGAATATCATACATGACACATTGAAATTTCATAAAGTTAGTGCACGCTGGGTGCCTATGAACATGATAGACGACCACAAGGGCCAGCGAATGATGACATGCTTGGACCACTTAAGGCGTTGCGTTGCAGAAGGGCATGACTTTCTGAAAGGCATTGTCACTGGTGATGAGTCCTGGGCGTACCACTACACGCCCGAAACAAAGGAGCCCTCTATGGAGTGGAAACATGCTGCTTCCCCAGTAAAGAAAACAATTCAAAATGACGCAATCTGCTAAGAAAGTGCTTGTGACAGTGTTCTGGGATATGCATTGTGTTTTATTGGTGGACTCTGCTAAACATGGGACCACTGTGAATGCTGTAGCCTACATTCAAACGCTGGTAAAGTTGCGTCGTGCCCTTCGTGACAAAAGCCGTGACGATGTCAAACTTCATGGAAATTCTCGCTCCCATGTTGCTGCTTCTGTTCGTGAGAAAATCAACACATTTGGTTGGGAAGTGCTTCAGCATCCACCATACAGTCCAGACCTTGCACCGTCGGACTTTCATCTGTTTGTTCCCATGAAGAGATTCCTGGCCGGCCATCGTTTTCCGACCGATGTAGAAGTGCAATCAACTGTCCGCAGATGGGTATACTCCAACCGAACGGAACAGGGTATACTGAAACTGGTACCATGATGGGAGAAATGAGTTGAGAAACTTGGCGCCTATGTAGAAAAAAAAAGTAGCTAACAGATGTGAGTTCATTTGTGTATTTTTTATTTTTGTTTACCTATTAAAATTATTTTTTAATTATTGTGCGTTACTTTCCGATTCATCCTCGTATTTTGTACTTTAAGATAACTGCATAGGTAGGGAAATACTGTAAGTAATTAATTGTCGAACAATATCTTTAGTTATACAGGGTGTTTAAAAACATTCAATATTTTGAGAGTTTAATATTCATCAAAACAAGAAGAGAAATCTATAAACGTCGGTACTAAACTTAATATCTTCCGAGATACTTATCTATGAACATCACAGGAGATGCTCAATGTGATTTAAATAAAAATAGCAATATTATGAAAAAAGTCTAATAAACATGAGTTTGAAATGAAATGAAATGAAATTTTGTACGAAACAAGGCCTTTTAAATTGGTATTTACGAACAGTATTTCTTCTAATGGAAGTTCTTTGTTTGATTATTATTATTATTATTATTATTATTATTATTATTATTATTATTATTATTATTATTATTATTGAGTATAGAGTATCATATCGGAAATGCAGAATACAAAAGGGTAATAAAGCGTGACTCCCTAAGGTATGGAAGAAGAATGCGATATTACTTCCAGGATCCATGTTTATTAGAGTTGTCTTGTCTTGTTTTGGTGACTAGTACTACCACCTCTCAGAATAATGAATGCTCTTTTTGTTTATGAAAATCACATTGAACATCAATGAACAAGTACATTTCGAAACATATTAATTTTAGGACTCATTCTGTTCAGACTTTTCGTCTTTTCTTTTATGAATACAGTACCTTCAAACTGAATGACTTTTTTCACTCTGTCTATGCTATTCAAAGTCTGTGAATTGGTGAGAATATATTATTCGCACAAAATGGAATTTAGGAGCGTAGGTGTAACCAAAACAATTTGAAAAAAAAACTGTATCCCGTTATAGTTTCATCCATAATAAAAATCGTACAGTTCGTAGGGATCGAATTCCACATCCTTACGTGAAAATCCTTCAACTGGCGTAGCTAGGATTGGATGTAGGATGTTGAATCTAAAACTTTTTACAGAAATTAAAATGAGTTTATAGAGTAACTCTATTGTGTTCTAACCTCGCTGCCGGCAGCAGGCTCTCCCCAGCCATTAGATGAGGAAGGGACCCTCAACGAACCCCCGCGCTTGGGGCTTGCCAGAGGGTCCACATCCGTGACCTCGGGACTTGCCCTCGGCGCGAAGGACGTCCCGCCTCCCGCTTGGACGCCGCCGGCTCCGTTGTTGCTGCCGGTATCGTTGGTCATGGTGGTGACTATGGCGGGAGGAGCTGCCGGGGGGCCGTCGGGATGAGAAGCTACTACTCCGGTGGTCGATGACGCATCTCTCGTAGGATTGGCCGCGTGGCAGCCGTGGTGATGATGGTGATGGTGGTGATGATGCATGTGACCGCGGACTGCTCCTGTCAACATAACCAAAGCAATGGTCATCATTTGCAGGGACACTATTATCTACACACATGATTTTTAAAGTTGCGTTTTTAGACCGGTTTTCCACTAAACGGACAAGTCGAGTCAGTGTTTTGTTTTTTAATTTTGAATAGCGAAACAAAACCAGAATTATGGTCGGCTTAATCTGGGACAGCGCATACTCAGGTATTAATTTTTTATATGTTGCAGCAGCTATGAGGGGTTGAACTACTGTTATAGTCTAGAGTTTTCTATATCTGTGGGCTGAGATATCCGATTCCAAAATGTCCGCTGTGTTTACAAAGAATCATACTCTTATTTCTTCGCAGCGAAAGTGCAGCAGAAAAAAAAAATGCTACGTAAAATGACGACCGCTGTCACAGCGAAGTCGAAGCGCTATCGGACAGCAAGGCGTTCAATGTTATTGCTGCCTTAGCGCTGTCCCTGTTCAACGCAACCAATAGAAAACTCTCTTTCATACTAGGTCACGTTTCGGTCTAGAGCTTGTCAATTGTCTCAATTGGAGAGAGATGTTATAGAATAAATAACGTTAAGTGAGAACGATTTTTTTTTATTCTTTTTATATTGTAGGTACTCTATAAAAAGAAGAAAGGAGCATTGTATACTCGGAAAGATATCTTTTATCTGCATAGCCGTGAAAATTAAGGAGCAACAAAAATTTTGACAGAGGTAAAGAACAATGATATTGGATTAGGCCTACATGGGGAACAAAATATTTGTAATTTAATTTTGCAACCTACGGTATATTAACTAGTTTTCAAAGAAAAACATTGAAACCAGTAACATAAACTTACCTGGAATTCCACATCAATTTCAGTTCCTTTCTTGACTTTTTTTTTCGGTAGAATGCTATTACATTATAACCAAACTATTTTGCTGTAAGAAAACCAGAGCCTGATTTTTCGTTTTCGTATAATTTCGTCTTTCACTCCTGGTATTAAAAATATGTTTATTTCTGTCAAATTTCGTCCGAAGTTGTATTAAATATGAAGGCGATCTCTATTTTTTAATTCGATTTTCATAATTCATATCTCTGCGTTTCATGAATTAGCATGTTCAAATTAATTTTTTTTGTCATTTTGGCTACACTACGTTCTGTCCTCACAACACCCTATTTCCACAAAATACAAAGTTGCAACCAACTCGAGTTTCAAATATATCTTATGTTGTATTGTGAAGGACACGAATTTCTGCTTTGTTACAGTTTTGTCCGTTTGTTGGAAAATGGACCTTACATAGCATATATAAATTAATTTTTTTTTCGTCTCTTCCCTCCCTCACCTCCCCAACCCTCCCTATCTCCTCCATCTCATTCTCTTTTTTCCTTTCTTTCTTTTTCTTTATCCCTTCCTTTCTTTAAATGTGGCATCTATATTAACATTAATTACATAACACGAGTCATACCTATAGCAGGGAAATGTTACAGAGAGAAAAATGGCGCATTTTAGAAAAGTAGCACACAAACTCGAAGGGTGTAGAAATGAAGGGAGACTAATGGTGAGTCTGAGGCGTGAAGAGTTTGTTTTGGAGACAGAACACGCTGAGGAGCTTCATTCAAGAGTTCTATTGTAGTGGTAAGAATTATTTTTGTGATATCTATTATAGCTTTGTCCGTTATTATTATTATTATTATTATTATTATTATTATTATTATTATTATTATTATTATTATTATTATTATTGGTAACATATCAAGTTCATGCAAAATTCTTCATTTCTTTAGTAACCCACCTAGTGTAAGATCACTAGGACTCCTCGTGAAAACATTTTTCGACTTTGACAGATTTTAGACGTATAAAACTGAATAATAATAATAATAATAATAATAATAATAATAATAATAATAATAATAATATGAACATTAATATTAATTTTGTTCCAATTTCAGGTTCATGCAAAAGTGTTCATTTATTTCATGATCCCATCTATAGTGCGCTTGAAGTTTAGAAAATACAATTGGGTATATAGGCATCATCTTAGCGGACAGCCCCCTTATTTGTAATATAACCAAAATAATTAAATAACAAGTAAATCTAAATACTTCAAATATAAACAACTTATATTGCTTATAAATAGAGTTATACTTGTATATTAGTTTATTGTATTTCCAGTAAACGAGTAAGTGGAATAGATTTACTTTTGTTATTTTATATATACGTTAGAAAATACGTAAATAACTTATTTTAGTTATACAGTATTGTAAAAAGAGGGATATCAGCTAAGAAGACGCTTATATATCTGAAATTTTATAAACTCCGAAGTCACTATTAGCATAAGATCACTATAAAACTTCGTGAAGAGATGGCAAGGAAACATTTTATAGACCGTAATAGTTTTTAGGAGCATTACCTGTCAGAATTATTATTATAACTAAATTTAAAATGACATAATCTTACTGTCTCTTTATTTAATTTTTGTAAATAATACCTACGTGATTTACTAAAAATCATATTTTTGTGTATACCGTGGACTTTCAGAAACGAAGTGGCGCAGTTTTTTTTTATTTTACAGTATTAGGCACATGTGCATAAGAATGTCTGTCTTGTCTTTACTCACCGGCACCGTTGCCACTGCGGTATTGTTGCAGCGTCATGGCACCCTGCGTCGGAACGCCAGCTTGCTTCTGCTCTCGTTGCTGCTGTCGTCGGTAGCGGTACAGACGGTACTTCTTGAGCAAGCGCCTCTTGCCGCGCCTCCACAGGTGCGCAACGTACCTGCCAATGTCATACAAGAATGCTTGGTGACACTCGTTAATAGTCTACTTACGAATATATTTATTGGTTTAATTTAAAATTCATGCAGCACTACTGTTACTACTGCTACTACAATCATATCAGAGCGGGTAGAAGAGAAAGTGACAATACTTCCACTAGTCCAGCGGTTCGTCGCAGAGCGGCGCTAGCTCTGTTTTTCGTCCCCAGTTTCAGGAGCGCTATTCGAGTCAATGCAGATGTTTTTAAAATACCCACTAGATAAAAGTATATTATAGTTTATCACAATATTTTACTTATTTAAATATGTAATACTACTACATTAACTACTCTTGAGTTATATCATACACTCCTGAATCGTAAATACGAGTATAATAATCAACAGTAAACTGGAACATTCTGCCAGCTTCAGAGAGAAGAACGCAATAAAAAGTACAGCTTCGGAAAAATGAACATTTTTGTGACGTTGTAAGTACATTTTGACACAGAATTATAGTTTTCGTTGTACAAGAAAAATATAATATTATATAAATGGGATATTCTACTTTCACCAACACATTTTTACTACTGTTTATCTATTAGTTTCAGTAAGTTGTAGGCCTATCTGGTTTATTCGTAATCCAAGGGGAACAATAAATATTACGTGAAACTCAGACTTACAAATCAAGCTTCGATATTGTATCTATGCCAATGCAAGTTTCGAACATTTAAGATACCGTATGTAAATTATTTTTGTTTTGTAAATAAAAATAATTTAATAGCACTACGTTAATTATGTAGTTGTATGCCACTTATTAGAGAATATTAACTATGTTTGCGTTATTACATCCTTATATGTTTGATTAGAAACATCTTGTGTTGTGGAAGTGTAAGAAACAAACTTAATATAATTTCAAACCAGATTCAACTGTAGGCCTACACATAAAGCAGAATTATACTTGTTGGATTACTAAAATAAGTTCTACGTTAATTATAACTAAAGTGGTATTAAAAATAAAACACAAATTTTATTAAACATGTACCTTTAATGAAGTAGAAACTAGATGCTTGCGACTTTTGAGAGCTTGCGGGATGATTTCGCCATTTTTGATGACTGAAATTACTTCCGAATTTCCTTGGCCCGGAAAAAGAAGCGACACTTCAAATAATGGAAAATAAGTTTAGGAACTATTTCCATGGCATGTTCTTCATTGCATCCTAACGTTGGCACATGAAGTTTGTACTCGATAAGGCTGCCCAGCGTATCATAAAAAATATCACCCCACAAACTATTATTTGACGATATCTTGACACCAACTATTGTCTCAGTTTGCATTAAAACATTCATAACACCTTCAGAAGGATGCGTTAGAAAAGAGTTAGAACTTTCATAATCTTTAATTTTAGTGAAAACAGAGACATTCTCTTCTCTTAGTGATGCACTATGAGGGTGGGTGCGTCTCGGTGTTGCGTGAGATTCGCTCATCAGGGTAGCCGAGGTACGGTTGTGGTGTAGGATGATGTCGGGAATAATACCAAGCCGGCTACTTATATAAAAGGCAGTGTAAACTCCAAAACTATAAGTTTATTGTCGTATTCACTTGGTAAACCCTAGAGTATGTATTTCCGGCTGACTTATAATTCAATCGTTGGTCGCACTTCTGTGTCGACTCTATGGCGGCTCTGAATAAGCTCTGTCCGATACTATAAATTCAATACTCTGTCCAGTACACTATGATCGAAGCTCCTAAACGTTGACGAGTGGTCTCGCCGATGACAAAGTTCTATCTATCGAGTCTTCGCCGGAAGAAAGACTATTAAGTTGGGCCGCCGACACAAAAAAAGATGTCGCGCCGTCTACACGAAGAAAAGTAGTTATCCTGTCGACACGAAACGAAGTAGTTATTCTGCCCTGTATGTAGGGCCGTCGACACGAAAAGGAGTAGTGATTGTGCCCTGTATGTAGGGCCGCCGACACGATGAGATGTTGTGATCATCTCCGCTCCCCGTCACCCTTATTTATAAAAACCTACCCTACGCTAAAACTAACTATCCTATTGGTTAAAAACTACGTCACTTAACCGGCCTAAAATCTATTCTCTATTGGTCCAAAGTGACCTCATAAGTTGAACCACGATCTCTTCTTATTGGGCGCGAAATACGTCAACTCTAAATTTAGACTTTGGATTTCCCACAACATCTAATTAGTTTTTCGATTATGGAGAACCCCGTTCTTTGGAAAATCCCAAGCTTGCAGTTGCTTTCCCACGGGTCCAGTCTAACTCTCTGATTTTACGCCTCGACGAGTGTCAATGCAGAACCCTGCCCAAGGTGGCCCTAAATCTGTCCGATTCTGACAAGTGACGAGAGAATTTGAACCATCTGTGTGGGAAGCTAATTCTAACCAAGTCGCCAGAACATCCCCGCGAATACGTGTAACAAAAAAATATGGAGATATCATTTCGCTAATAAATCGGTCTCTCCCTCTCCTAATTACTGCTTCAACTACGAAGCTTATTTACGCAGAACACACAGTCAGTAAATCTGGTTGCTTTATTTACGATATAACCGGCTAAATAATACACGAGGCACTCTTTTGCTGACTTGTCACTCTGTGTAAGAGAAGACAGATTACTTTCCCAATCGTACATTTCAATTGGATTATCATCAACCACCAACTTATCACTGATTTTCTTCAAGGCGGCGGCTTTACGCTCCTTATTTTTTTTTCTGTAGCTCTCGCAAGGGTGGCATTTGATTCATTAAGGAAGTAAGGGGAGGTTCAATTAGGGGTTCACAATTTGCACTTGAAGAGAGCACATTTTTAACTGGAACATAGATAGATTGAAGCATGTGCAGATGTAGAAAGTCTATGGTAGACGGATGGTCATCTCAAGATAATGATCTTATAATTCCGAAATGTCGCTCTAGAGGGTCTTGGTTAAATGTTGCTGTCAGAATGTATTTCAATCCGCAATTCTATAAGAAGCCGGATATTTCGAGAGTGCTCTGAATTGTTACTCTGACTGATTCAAGGGTTCTTTCTGAGGCGAACGTGTTCTTTTTACTGTCAATTATGTGTAATATATTTCCTAAAATTTTATGATGGAAGTATCCTTTGTACAGGGCAGAGGAGGGAGTCTTTGAGTTTAGTGCATCTGCAAGGTCATTCATTTGCCTTGTGAATTCGTCTGTACTTTCACTTTCCTCAAACCCATCACAGTTTATGGCCCTAAAAAATTGTATGGGCTTTGCCATGTTCGCACTAAACAGCTGGAATGCTAGACTTGCGTTCATTTGCTGGAAGGAAGTAAGGTCAATGTGACTAGACGTAATTTTGGGGCATGACCTAAGCCCTGAAAATTCAGGAGATGTGTCTTTAAAATATACCTGTCTATAAACATCAAAATTTATGTCCTGGTTACTAAATTGTACTACACTCTTATCACGAAAGTTTTTTCTGATGCATTTTAAAATATGTACCGCATCAGAAAACGCCCATAATTTCATTTTCTGGTCTATGGAGTTAGGGAGAGAACAATTAACTTTTCCATTTTCTCCAGATATGCCAAGACATTTCCAAGAGGCTTTGTTTGTCTGGCTCCCATCATATGTGAATCCAATCACCTTGACACCAGCTCGTTCTAGCTGAATAATTACTTGCAAAATTATTTTTGACAATGTGTCTCCAGGTGTAGCATTTCTACTTGCGTATACTGCAGCAGGTTGTACCCAGCTGTGGAGTAATGGCACATGCATGCATACAAGCGCATGATTAGCTAAGGCGTTATTCTGATTTTCGGGTGTCACGTCTCCCAAGTTAACAAACCCTTCCACCTTAAGTGAAATACTATTAAATGCTACCTCCTCGCGTAACTTCACCTCATCATAAATTAGGATTCCCATTTTTTTGTTTTCGTCACTTTCATCGGCGAAATGTTTTTGTAACGCGATAACTGACTGCCTATTTACACCATATGAGCATTTCATGCCTTTTAAGAGGCACCTCAAATAATCTTCTGAAGGAAATGGTAAGAATTCGTGGTTCAAACAATGCATATAACCTTTTGGGGACTTTATTTTGAACAATAAACTTTCTAGAAGAAATTCACTGTCATAACGCATGCCTCTTGCATCCTTGACCTGGCACTTCTTTACCATGGTATCAATTATTAATTTTTATTTCTTGCTCAGGAACTTGCAATTGCATTTACACTCCCCTTTATTTTTCTTAATTTCATTAACTTCCTTCTCTAAGAGAGTTGTTTTAGCCTTGGCTGCACTAAATTGATTTTTAATTCTAGTTAACTCGTGTACATATCTTCTTTCCGAAATGTTTTATTAGAAGAATTTTTAAATTTTGTTGCAGATGATATTTTATATACATTAATAATTTTTTGAAGATATTTAAGTCTACTTACCAACCGGATAGAGCTAAATTAATTTTGCAAAGCAATTTGGATAGATAGTATTTATGAGATCAGAATTGTTTAACTGATTTTTTTTAGTTTGTGGATATAATTCTATAAGTGATAAGTAATTGCCCTGGCATGAAGTACTAGAGAACTACATTTTCAATAATACGTAGGCCTAGAAATAATACGAGTCTCAGGTGTATCATTATTTTTATCTTCTCGCCAGACACGCACTCGCGTTACGACGTCGTAGAGTTGGGACGTGACCCAATCACTATACAGAGTGTTGCAATACTCACTTGACGATTTCTGCGTAGCAGGACGTGGGCTCCGAGTTGTTGGTGGAAGAGGCCAGCGTGCTGGTGGAGCGGAAGCGCTCGCGCTCCAGGCGCATGCGTTCCATCTCTCGCTTTTTTGTCTCCGAAAACTGCGTCGCTATGACGACGAGGCACAGATTGATCATGAAGAATGATCCGATCTGTAACAAAGGAGTATAGCAAAGGCTTGCTTATATGCTGTTTGAAATGGGACAAATAAAGAGTAGATTCGCGCTGCACGGCATATTTAAAGTATTTTCTCACTTCAAGGTGTGCATCTGGAAACATGTTTTTATACGATACTGAAAAAGACTGTAACTTTACCTGAAGCTAGGTATCGTAAAAATAAAAAAGAAGTGTAAGGACTTTTTATGTCATTTTCAAATTTTCCTGAAAGACGTTTTAGTAACAAAAACGTTTTTTTATAATGAAAATATTTAAGAATAAAAGTAGCCACACTGAAGATCATAAGAACTTCTGGACTTGGGTAGATAAATTTCCCACTTTTTGTACCCTCAATACTGAAATATGAACGAACAATATGACGCTTCGGAGAAGTTACTCAGAAAAAGTGCTTTGATATGCTTTTAGGATCCTGATCAGGTGGATCAGGAACTCTTAGGGAATTTAAGGAGATAAAAATTCGTAGTATCTTCTGAGATGGAAGTTCCATGTTTGTAATTCTTAACTAGTCACAATACTAATTGAGCTACTTTTAATATCAAAGATAAAATATAATAATTTCTAAATACTTTTGAGCTTCAGAAATGCCACATACTGTGTTGAATGGCGTTTAAAGCAAATTGAATATCGTTTTAATTAAAATACTTACATGACCTATACATATGTATGGCATATATATATGTATGTATGTATATGTGTGTATATATATATATATATATATATATATATATATATATATATATATATATATATATATATATATATAAGAGATAGGGGAACTAGGGGCGGAACGGAACTATCCATTTATTTGCATTGTAATATAGTGCACTCTTTTCAGGAATTACTATCCCAGCGGTAAGGAAGAAAACAAGCTATTTTGACTGTTTGGTTATTGTAGCTGAAGTCTGTAGAGCTGAAATCGAGTCAATCAGTGAAGCAGAACTTCTTAAAGTAATTAACAATTTCATAAAAAGGTGTCAACAGTGTGTAGCAGTTGGTTGGGGAACATTTTCAACACCTTCTTTGAGCTGGGTAAGTACAAATTCCTAAATGTTTCAGTGCCGGCAGACCGGGTGCCGCTTGGCCGCAGATAAGCTCGTAGCGACGGGCGACGAAAACATGAAAACCGCGCGGCTAAACAAAACAGTTTTTAGTTAACTGTCCGAAGACAGATCTGAACCTCACAAGTGATGACAAGAAGGCACCACTTATGAGGCGACTAGGCCAGGAGATAATGTGGTAGGGCGGCCAGTTCCTTTCCCTCCTCCATTGCATACATCGCTAACTAGCTACATATTACACTAATGAGACTACAGATGCACACAAACAAATGTTCTTCCTTCGACACTTATCGTCAAGTGAGATGTACTGCCTGATAATAGATGTACATATCAGCCAGCACCTCAATCAGAGGAATAAAATAAAACAATGTGACTGTATAAATACATAAAATGTAAGTAATAAGTAAGTACGTTATAAAATAGGTTTACGAGATTGCAATATGCTTACAAAAACTTATGTTTAATCATGTTTTTTTTTTAATCTTCACGAGAATTTGTGATTCATTTCGCAATATGCGTATAAATAATGCAGAGATAATAAGTTATTCCATATATATGAAGTGTTTTAGGCACTAATATAATATATTCAAAATGCTATATTTAAAGTACTGTGAGAACAACATATTTCAGTCATAGTGGTTATAATGTGTAAATAGATTCTGCAGTTCTCTGTACTCACCACGATGAGGAGAACGAAGTAGATCCAGTCCCAGAACGAGTGGGCGTCCTGCACGTAGTACATGATGTCCGTCCAGCCCTCCAGACTGATAACCTGCAACAAAAGATGTGAATAGGATTAAAAACGTGGCGTAATTCACTCCCATTTACGAAATATAGGCTACTCGCACATTTACTTAATGGATATAAGGAATATATATTTCCACTCACTCACTCACTCACTCACTCACTCACTCACTCACTCACTCACCAATTTCATTTATTCACCCATGAATCTATCTATCTACTAACTCATCCACATATCCAGACAGCTACTAATTAATTAATTATAATTAATCCAGTCATAAATTAATCTGTCCCACCAACAACTCATATATTCATCCTGCCACTTATTAAGCAATTAATCCATGCATCCAGGTATTCACTGATTCATCCAGACATCCATCCGTCATTCAATACATAAATTTAACCACAAATACACCTATTAATTAATTCATATATAAATTAATGAATTAATTAATTCATCCATCCACACACGAATCCATGTGTTCATTCATCTATATATCTATTTCGCCACTCACTCACTCACTCACTCACTCACTCACTCACTCACTCACTCACTCACTCAATCAATCAATCAATCAACCAACCAATCAATCAATCAATCAATCAATCATCGAAATAGCCATCCTGCAAGTCATTCATTAATTAATTCATATTTAATCTGTGAATCCACATATAAACTCATTCATCCATATAATCATCCATTTATTTATTTATTCATCGATATTTTCATCCCGCCACTCATGCATTTACTCAAGAGTCAATCAATTAATTCATCCCACCATTCAAACATTCATCTATGAATCAATTCATTTATTCATTCACATGTAATGCAGCAAATCCATCACTGACCCACGAATTCATCTAGTCATTCATTCATGTATCGATTTCGCCACTCATTCACCCACAAATCCATATATCCATTTATTCATCCATATAAGCAATCTAGCACTAAATCCTCTATTCATTAATTCATCCATATACCCATCCCGCAAATCAATACTTTATACATTCAGCAATTCATTCATTAGTTCAGTTTCAATTAATTCATTTAGTCACTTATTAATTCATTTTAGTTCAATCTTTTATTCATTCATTCATGAATTCATCTATCCATTCATTCATCCAAATCTTCACTCAATCTTTTATTCATTCATTCATTCATGAATCCATCTATCCATTCATTCATCCAAATCTCTACTCAATCTTTTATTCATTCATTCATGAATCCATTTTTCCATTCATTCATCCGTATATCTATCCTGCCATGTGTTATTAATGAATTCATTAATTTCTTCACTCACTCATTCATTCACCCTTCAACCTTATCTATCCACTCTTTCATCCGTATATTCATTCCGCCATTAAATATGTTATTAATTCATTCATTTAGTAAGTCACTACTCGGTCAGTCAAGTCAGCCAGCCGTCGATTGTTCGGCAGGTATTTTCACTCTTCTAATATAATGCCACTATCGAAGTTCCTTATTTCATCACTCATTTTACATATTCTTATTACAACCACTATCTATTATTATTATTATTATTATTATTATTATTATTATTATTATATCATAATCATCATCATTATCGACATCGTCGTTGCCATCGTGTCTTTTGAGGATTTACAATTAAAATTATTACTCACTCGTTCACATAGGAATTTTACAAACTTAATAGTAATAAAAGAAGTGGAGAGTTTCGCAGCATGTGGTTACTACCATGGTGGAAACATAGTAGAGGTGTGGGACAAGCTGTGCGTGTTTTCGTTCAGTCTGCGCATGACGTCACCTTTACTGCAGGCCGCACTCGAATGACACAGTCAACATAACAGATTGTTGATGGTTAGATCTGCGTCCATAGATTTAAATGAATAAATAAAACTCATGGTTTGTGTATTCAGTAAATATTGACAGTATAGGCTATAATAGGGTCTATCTTGAAGTGATAACATTATAAAATAGTGAACAATAAATTAAATTCAAGAGTCAAGAAATAATGTAATATGTTAGTGCAACGTTAATAATTGTCTTCTGTAATATACACGTACTTTTATAATAATTAAAATACATCATGCTACAAATATGCACAAAATTAGGCCCATATATCACACAAATTATATTACACATGAATTCAAGTACAATAGGAACTACCTTGAAATGATAACGTAACAAAATTATGATCTATTACATATTAAACTCAAGTTTCAAGAAACAATGTGATATGGCAGTGTGTCATTAATAATATTGCCTTCTGTAATATACACGTGGTTTTATAATAATTACAATACAATGTGTAATAAATATATACATACTTAGATCTACACAGTTATTTATGACATACATTATTTTGTACATGAATTCAAATACTTTTGAACCTTCATTAACATATGTATATGAATTTCTTGGAATAATCTGTCATTATAGTAAACAAATATTTTTATATATTCAGGCTATTGGAGACATAATATAGTCTACTACATTATTTACCTTATTATTCCACACACGACATAATATAATTTCACCATTATAAATCCCACTCTGTTAAGTAAATACTTATTCTTATGCAATCTTTTTCATTTTCTTTATAATATTTCTCTTTGAAATTCCAGACATTTTTATTATTTTATTGATTTCTTTAATTCTAATAAATGTTCTTGTTCTAACCAATGTCGTAATTACTTCTGGCGGAAGAGGAGAACTGATTTCTGCTTCGTTTTTCATGGCAGAATTAACCAAATTTACAGTCTTTTTTATTATAAATTTCTCATGAGAAACAGAATCTCCGTGCACATCTGAGAATATACTTCAACAAGCATGGCAACCAATTGCAGATCCTTAGAAGGGAGAATTAAGTTTCCACGGGACACTGTAGTAATCCAGTCTTTTTGATTAGCAGAAGTTGACAATTTTGTGGGAATTCCAAGATTCGGGTATTGCTCCATATGTTTTGATGCAGCATATCCTGCAATATATTTTAATCCTTCCTGGGATATCCGCTGTCTTGCAGAGATTTCATATATTTTTTCTGCGAGGCCTATATTTTCTTCAGGATCTCGATCGTTGGTAAATTTAACCGGTTACAGAATGCCTTTAAGAAATTCTACCGTTGCACATAATTCTTTCTGCAGATTATCATTGACTTCTGATTGGCTTGTACTAGGACCCACTATTAATGCCTCTTCTTCCGAAAGCAAATCGGAGGTGTTTTTGTTCTCACAAAACTGAGATAATGGATTTCGACCTAGTACGTACCACTTCAGTCTATGTTTAAAATCTGAAGCAGAGGGATGATCGTTTGTTCTACCCATGCTTCTAATTTCCGAAAAAAAAAGTTTTCTACCAGATCTTGGTTAAGTTTTCTTGTGATGATGTATTCAATTTTGTACTTGTACCTCATTGCCTCATACAACAATGTTAATGATTTATTATTTATTAGAATCCCTTCCTGATAAGGTAATTTCCTGTTTGCTTCTCCTACTTTAACTGTGATATTCTGATCTTGAAGGTTTATTCCGTAACTATGCAGCCCACTGTGGGTACCGAATTTAGAAACGGTATTAAATAAATCAAACCAATCATTAGTTAATTTTATTACCTTTGAAGTTTCTTTCCATTCATTTGATCTCAACAGCTCGTTTTCACCACACCATTTCGAAGCCTTTGCAACTCTGTTGGAAAATAATTGTGCTGCCAAACTAACTTTTTGTCTTTGGGTACCACGGACACTTAAGTGTAACGGAGTTAACTTGTAAGCTAATTTTGTATCAGAGGACGAGGATGCACGTAAAAGTTCATGAATTGGTTCTGATGAAATGTTCAATCCGTTCAAGTTGAAACCATGATCTAGAAAGTGATTCCTGTGTAATTTCAATAAATGTGGAGCGTCTGAAAAAAAAATATTTCTCGAGTTGAATCATTTGGATTAGGAAAACTGCAACTTAGTTTGGTAGAAATTTTCAAATCATGCCACAATTTTCTGTTACTTCCACCTAAATCGCTAACTGTGGCCATAACTTGAAAACCACTGCCTTCTAACTGGCAAATTATGTCTGTTAGGATTTCTTTTGTCATTGTCTGATCATATTTATAGTATACGGGCTGCTTCCACCTTGCAAACAAACCACATGCAAAAACAACCTGCACTGCCTTATGAGGTCCAATTATTTGTTCTTCCCTACTGTCAAAAGAAACCTCCTCATTTAAATACATTTCATCAAATGCTAATACTGTTACACGATCTAACTCCGACATATTTGTAGCTCTCGCCTTCATTAATTTTAAGACATCATGAAGTACCCCTTCCTCAAGCGATAATTGTTTTACTGCCCATTTTCTCAGAGTTGACAAATCAGGTAACGGGTAATTTAATTTTGTTCTTAAGTATCGGTATGTTTTTGGACTTAGGTTTCGAAGTGTTATTACAGTACCGTAATCTTCTACAGACCATTTCACCCTACGCTTTTTATTCAAAAGAGCATCAATTTGCCCAATAGTGAAAAATGGTTTCAAAATTTCAGCCACTTTAGATTTAACTTCTGTTTGTCTAATGTTTTTAAATGAAATTACATTCTCATGTAATTTTCTTTTGTCTTCTTCATGTTTCCTGTTGGCAGCTGTCAATTCCTTAATCCTCGTTTCTAGAGAGTAATTCTTCTCTTCTAATTCTTTAATTCTTTGTGTTAGTATTTGGCATTCCTCTGTGACGTAGACTCAGTGGCTCCGCGATTTTCCATCGTTACATTAGTGCTGGATGCTCCTGTTGCGCTGAAGTGAAAGAAAGTTAATAGGTACAATAGTCTACATGCAATCAGGGGCGTATTTAGGCCTCGGCAGACTAAGCAGCTGCCTAGGATGGCAGATTTGAGGGAGCGACTTTTAAGCTATTACTGTTAATTTTTTATATGTTTTTTAAATTTTATTCATAACTCTTTTAAAGAGTACATGAACTTAAACGCACAATGAAAAGGATATGAATAACATTGGCAACAATCACTTCAAATTATGTATTGTAATTAATGTCTAGTTAGGCTTATTAAAGAAAATGTACTCAACGCAATGAGCTGCGATCGCTGTCTGCAGTAAAGATGACGTCACACTCCTCGGCCGCTATCGCACCAGCATGCGCAGTCCCACACCTTTACTATGTTTCCACCATGGTTACTACAACACAGTGCACATCTTTCGAAAACACTGTACACAACAATAATGGACATATTTTATCTATGTAGATTTAAACCGTAACTGCTTAGTTCGAACCATCAGAGTTCACGACATCCCTGACAGCGTTTCACATGCGCGTAAATGGTAATGGTGTTTATCAAAATGTAATGGGAGGCATAAATTCGATTTCAATACAAATTCACTTATAATAATTAAATTCGTTTCATATTTTAAGCCAATAATTATGCGACAAATTGTTTTAGACTTCCACGCTGAAAATATAGATGTAACATTATTTGTGACCGAGAGGGAGATTTTAATCCGTAACTGGTGTCATAAGGGATGTACAAAACGGAGACACTTCAAAAAGTAAATACTAGACATATCCAAGTAGGCCTATTTCGTTTTGCTTTCAGTATAATGTGAAGAACATTACTTTGGACTTTCTTCTCGATATGACAAAATATAAGTCTCTTGCGGCATGTGGTGACACGATGAAGGGCTTTCATAAAAACCACATGAAAATGAACGTCCAATACTTTGTCGAAATCCAGACCGTGACTTCCACCCAGCGTTGAAACGTCATGTACTGTGTTAACAGAAAAAACAATTTCAGACTGAATTATTAAGAATGCAAAATAAAACATATATCTTAACGTAAAAGCAGTCTTGATTTATTAATGAAGAACGTTTGTACGAAACTTTCTCTCGTTTCGAATATTTCATCACAATAATAATAACTGGTGAAGTACAAATTTATTTTAGTTATCTGATGAGCTTGAAGGAAGAATGGATAAAAAATAAAGTCATACAGAAGAGAATGAGGAACAGACAGAAGAGGAGGAGAAAGAGGCAGAAGATGAGGAAGAGGCAGATGCAGGAGACAGAAGATGAAGAGACGGAAGAGACAGAAGAGGAAGACGAAGAGAAAGAAAAGGAAAAGACAAAAAAGGAGGAAGAGCGAAGAGGAGGAGATGAAATAGACAGAGGAGGAAGAGACAGACGAGAAGGAAGAGAAAAAAGGTGACCAGGTACAGACAAAAGAGGAGAAGAAAGGGACAGCAGAAAGGGAAGACAGAAGGTGAGCAGGAACAGATAGTAGAGGAAGAGACAGAAGGTGAGCAGGGACAGTTAGAAGAGGAAGAGACACAAGGTGAGCAAGAACAGATAGAAGAGGGAGAGAAACAAGGTGAGCCGGAACAGATAGAAGAAGAAGAGACACAAGGTGAGCAAGAACAGATAGAAGAGGAAGAGACACAAGGTGAGCAAGTACATATAGAAGAGGAAGACACACAAGGTGAGCAAGAACATATAGAAGAGGAAGAGACACAAGGTGAGCAAGAACAGATAGAAGAGGAGGAGACACAAGGTGAGCAAGAACAGATAGAAGAGGGAGAGACACAAAATGAGCAGGAACAGATAGAAGAGGAAGAGACACAAGGTGAGCAAGAACAGATAGAAGAGGAAGAGACACAAGGTGAGCAGGAACAGATAGAAGAGGAAGAGACACAAGGTGAGCAGGAACAGATAGAAGAGGAAGAGACACAAGGTGAGCAAGAACAGATAGAAGAGGAAGAGAAACAATGTGAGCAGGAACAGATAGAAGATGAAGAGACACAAAATGAGCAGGAACAGATAGAAGAGGAAGAGACACAAGGTGAACAAGAACAGATAGAAGAGGAAGAGACACAAGGTGAGCAGGAACAGATAGAAGAGGAAGAGACACAAGGTGAGCAAGAACAGATAGAAGAGGAAGAGACACAAAGTGAGCAAGAACAGATAGAAGAGGGAGAGACACAAGGTGAGCAAGAACAGATAGGAGGAGACACAAGGTGAGCAGGAACAGATAGAAGAGGAAGAGACACAAGGTGAGCAAGAACATATAGAAGAGGAAGAGACACATGGTGAGCAAGAACAGATAGAAGAGGAAGAGACACAAGGTGAGCAAGAACAGATAGAAGAGGAAGAGACACAAAATGAGCAGGAACAGATAGAAGAGGAAGAGACACAAGGTGAGCAAGAACAGATAGAAGAGAAAGAGACACAAGGTGGGCAAGAACAGATAGAAGAGGAAGAGACACAAGATGAGCAAGAACAGATACAAGAGGAAGAGACACAAAGTGAGCAAGAACAGATAGAAGAGGGAGAGAGACACAAGGTGAGCAAGAACAGATAGAAGAGGAGGAGACACAAGGTGAGCAGGAACAGATAGAAGAGGAAGAGACACATGGTGAGCAAGAACAGATAGAAGAGGAAGAGACACAAGGTGAGCAAGAACAGATAGAAGAGGAAGAGACACAAAATGAGCAGGAACAGATAGAAGAGGAAGAGACACAAGGTGAGCAAGAACAGATAGAAGAGGGAGAGAAACAAGGTGAGCCGGAACAGATAGAAGAAGAAGAGACACAAGATGAGCAAGAACAGATAGAAGAGGAAGAGACACAAAGTGAGCAAGAACAGATAGAAGAGGGAGAGACACAAGGTGAGCAAGAACAGATAGAAGAGGAGGAGACACAAGGTGAGCAGGAACAGATAGAAGAGGAAGAGACACAAAATGAGCAGGAACAGATAGAAGAGGAAGAGACACAAGGTGAGCAAGAACAGATAGAAGAAAAAGAGACACAAGGTGAGCAAGAACAGATAGAAGAGAATGGGAAGAGAGAAGAGGAAGCATACAAAAAAGTAGGAAGAAGAAGAAATGACATCAAAAATAGAAATAAGGGCCAAAATATAGGAAGGAAGAACAGAAGGAAAAGAAAGAGAAGAAGAGAAGGAAGAGACAGAAGTGGAGGAGGAAGAGATAGACGAAGAAGAGACAGAAGGAGAGGAAGAAGAGACGGCAGAAGAGGAGGAAGAGACGGAAAAGGAGAAGTAAGAGGGAGGAGGAAGAAGCAGAGGAAGAGTTGGTACAGACAGAGGAGGAAGAGACAGAAAGGGAGGAGGAAGAAGCGGAGGAAGGGAAAGAGTCGGGGAGGAGTAAGTGGAGGAGGAGGAAGGACAGAGTAGGAAGAACAGATATAAGAGAATACACATACATAACACGAAGATAAAGGGACAGAGTAGAAGAAGGAAGAAACAGGACAGGAGTAACAAGACATTAAGGGGACGAAACAGAGTAAGAGGGAGAAAAGGTAAAAAGAAGAGAATTTACACTGTTTGTACTGAACTGAGCTGCCTTATATCCCATGACGACAAACGAGAACATGAGCTTAAGAAAGTAAACCCACTTAGAATGAAATTTTATAGAATTATTTTAACTTATGTAGTTAACAGAGTTCTAATTAAGATTGTCTGCCTGTTAGCGACGAACACTAAAAATGAAATGCCTAGTTCTCGAGGTTTTTGGTTGGATGGTAGGCCAACAATCTATTGTCAGGAAAATAAACGCTAAAATATAAATGTTACATAGCCTACACCTAAAACAAGAACCATATTTCAATACTAGCCGTACCCGCGCGCTCCGCTGCACCCGTTAGAAATAAATATAAAGTAATTACATAATTAAAATAGGACATTTGATCCAGGGAACATTCGTGTTTGATAGAAGGATAAATCGTTTAATATGTTACTTAATTTAAATTGCATCCAAATAATTAAAATGCGATCATTTTGGTCCAGAGACCACTCATTGGTGCAATGACAATTCCTTTAACATGTTTCTAATTTTTATTACATGCAGCCATAGTGTAATGAACATTGACATCATATAGATTTAATGTGTATACTTTATTTTACTTGTTATAGGTTTCCATTGAATTATGGTAATAACTTAATTTTAACCCTTGTTTTCTACGTATTCAGTAAATGGCGTTTGTCCCACTATGGTTCTAAACCCTTCAAATAACTTAAATTATATTATATAATATTACATTACATTATATTATATCAGAAGTTACTGTAATAACATTATAGCATTATGTCCATCTAGAGAAACTACACTTTCCAATGGTGAAATAATAATTAATTAAACAAATCGGTTAAATTAGCTTCCGATATTACTTCATACAAACACAGAAACATTCTCTGTAGGCTATCTTTCATAGCTTTCGATTGTTGCTGTCCAAGGCCCCTTATAGACGAGGTCATTTGTTTTTTATTTCATTAAACGGCCTTAGATGGCAGTTATTTTAATTTTAAAACTCATTTATCTCATTAAATATCAGTCATATCAAAATTTTTCAGGGAATAAAACTTATCGAAAATTAGTTTTAAAGAAACTTTTGTTATGTAACATTTTTCACAAAAATCAATAATAAGCGAGATATTTCGATTTATTTAATTCAGGCCCCCTTATAACCCCCCCCCCCATTTTAAATAATGTATTTGAATGCCATATAGCCTAAAATCTAAGTTACAACGAACATAATTTATATTCCAATTTTCATCGAAATCCGTTCATCCATTATCGCGTGAAAAGGTAACAAACATACTGTACATACAGACAGACAGACAGACAGACAGACAGACAGACAGACATACAGACAAAAATTTCAAAAAAGCGATTTTCGGTTTCAAGGTGGTTAATTATATATGTTAGGACCAATTATTTTTGGAAAATCGAAAATTACCAGAAAAATTTCGGCTACAGATTTATTATTATATTATTATTATAGATACTGTAGGTGCAGGTTGTGATGTATTATATGAAGTATACAGTGATGTCTCTCAAATCTGAATATAAGTATCATTTTTCAAGCAGTCAATTGGAATAATTTATTATCTTTATGCTACTTCCTTACTTTGAATTGAATTGACTTGATTGTAATACTTAACAAAAACCAGAAATGGAACATTTTACATTAATAACTGCATCTATATTAATGTAGGGGTGAGAAACAAAACCGTAGAAATAGAATTCCAGGAACAACAACGAGATTAGTTCGAAAAATTAAAGGATACATATGAGAAATGATCGGAAAAAAAATAGATTTTTAAAAAATATAAAGTATCATAAAAGTCAGAGGAAAATTAAGATAAAATGGATGGAGCACTTACACAATGAATCAGCAAAAAATTCCAAGAGGAATTTTGAAAAATGATTTAAGTTTGTTTCGCTGGTTGCAGCTTCTTTAAGACGACATCCTAGTACAAATACGTTTTTTTTTTAAACGTTTCGCACCAAGAGTTTCGAATTATACAGGGTGTTTCCGAGGTGGTGTTACAAACTTCCAGGGATGATGGCGAAGGGCACATGTATCAATTTGAGATAAGAAACCCTGGCCCGGAAATGACTGAGTCGAAAGTTATAAGCAAAAATAGTTGTGTGGAAATGGAATTGTAATTTGGCATCATGTGCCCTCCTTCCCTTAACCTTTGGAACAGTCGTGGAAAGATGGTATGGGCCGGATGTCTCCTACGTGTACGAGCACAATCTGTGAGCTTGTCTACTGTTCCCATTGGCTCATCCGTATTCGAAAATCACGTCTGCTTATTCCGCTCTCGTGTACTCCTCCATTGCACTAGGACTGATCGACTGGACACTGCAACTTGTACACATACACTGATGTCTACACACGTGCATATCAGGACCGACCATGTCCGTTACACATCACGCTATCTGCATTGCTTTAATGTAGTTTCCTGTCCCCATCACTCAGACAGCGCACTGAATGGAATACTGTAAGTAGACAACGTAAACGTCAGATGAATAAAATTATTTCATTTCCACACTACTATTTTTGCTTGCAACTTTCGACTCGGTCATTTCCGGACCAGGGTTCCTTATCTCAAATTGATACATGTGCCCTTCGCCATCATCCCTGAAAGTTTGTAACACCACCTCGGAAGCACACTGTAGAACCACTCATTGTTTCTTAACTACTGCAAATTTTTTAAAGTCTTACCAAGTAATAGTCAAACGCTAGGAACCTTAATAATTTATGTTGGTGAACAATATTCATACCATGGACACAGTTTGTTTAAAATAATTCACAAATACGCATTTTTATTGTTCTAGAAAACTCACTTTCTGACTAGTTATCACAATAATAATAATAACAATAATAATATTAATAATAAATAACAATAATAATAATATTAATAATAATAAAAGAACCTGAACACTCACTCGAAAAACTGAGAAGTAGTTATGAAAATTTAACAGACATCAAGCCTATCTACGACAGAAGAAGAACAGAAAGAAATTAATAGATTATTATGTTTGGGATTCAACACTAGAACATACGTTGAGAATCACTTTTCTCAGAATCGTGCTGTTATTTTACACACACTCTATTACTCGCGACCTACATTCAGAGTAGGGTAGCCCATCCAAAAAAGAGTAGTATGAACAAGGCAAAGCATCAAAACAAACACAATCACGTAATCAAGCTGTGATCTGTTTTTACTGACGTAAATATACATAGCTTCCCATTAGGAGTGCAAATCTTCGTGATAGTAAATATCTGAGAACACCGACAATCAGTCAATCCAACTATATGGAGTCGTTCAATTAATTAATCTGCGGGCCGCATGTTTGTGCTCCGGATGCTGTAGTGGAGTCCCATTCACCGAGTTCGAGTAATTGTAATGCATTTTACGCTGTTTGCAATGGATACCCGGGAATTGGCAATAATTAGCGATGTTGTGTTTCATTCAAACAAACCGAACTCGATGCGCTTTTGTTATTGGAACACAAGAACGTTGCGCGTCGGATCTTCAATAGACAATCGAAAAAAAAATAAATAAAAAGAGAGAGAGGTTAAATTATAAGAAATAATGAACTCCTCATTAGTGTGAGTGATAGTGTTTCGGGAACAAATACAGCGGATCCAGGTTCAATCCCTGGTAAGGAATTCGAGATTTATGTATCTCCCTCTAGCGAGCAGGCGTAAAATGTGACTAGTTGCAGGAAATGGACCTAAAGTCGGATTTTTAATTTTTATGTGGTTTCAAAAAGAGGATGACATACTGAGCATTTAAAAACAATGCATGGTTCTAGGTGCTATATTTTTAATATATTACTTATTGAATGTTGATATTACATTATGTACTTTTCACGAAAAATGTAATTAAAGTTTTCGTTTCTTTTCTTAACAACTATAAGAAAGATATAGTTATTTAAGAAGCACTGTGTAAAACTACGTCCTAGTTTAGTATGTAAAAAAACCTACAGGTAGCGCAAGATGTCAAAACATAGAAATGCAGTTTTTACATTGCAAATTCGTTATTTTGTTCTCCTGTAACATTCCCTTTTACGACTTTAGGTCCCTTTTCGCGCAACGGGTCACAATTCCCTATGTTTTCTTTATTGTTTTTAGTGATGGGCTACTACCATGCTAGCCACACGGACCACGGAGTCTAGCTACTTATAAATGTTCAGTCGCATAAAGAAATTGTGATAATATAATAATAATAATAATAATAATAATAATAATAATAATAATAATAATAATAATAATAGTAATAATAACACCTATCGTTTTTAAGGAACCCGGAGTTTCATTGCCGCCCTCACATAAACCCAGAAACTTGCATAACAAATTCGTAGACAGTAATACAATGTTGTACTTATTTATTGGCTTTTAAGGAACCCGGAGGTTCATTGCCGCCCTCACATAAGCCCGCCATCGGTCCCTATCCTGTGCAAGATTAACCCAGTTTCTATTATCATATCCCACCTCCCTCAAATCCATTTTAATATTATCCTCCCATCTATGCCTCGCCTCTCCAAAGACCTTTTTCCCTTCGTCCTCCCAACTAATACTCTATATACATTTCTGGATTCGCCCATACGTGCTACATGCCCTGCCCATCTCAAACGTCTAGATTTAATGTTCCTAATTATGTCAGGTAAAGAATACAATGCGTGCAGTTTGAATACAATGTTATTAGTAACATAATTACTATCGGTCCCTATTCTGGTCAAGATTAATCCAGTCTCTATCATCATATCCCACCTTCCTCAAATCCATTTTAATATTATTCTCTCATCTACGTCTCGGCCTCCCTAAAGGTCTTTTTCCCTCCGGCCTCCCAACTAACACTCTATATGCATTTCTGGATTCACCCATACGTGCTACATGCCCTGCTCGTCTCGATTTAATGTTCCTAATTATGTCAGGTGAAGAATACAATGCATGCAGTTCTGCGTTATGTAACTTTCTCCATTCTCCTGTAACTCATCCCTCTTAACCCCAAATACTTACCTAAGAACCTTCTTCTCAAATACCCTTAATCTCTGTTTCTCGCTCAAAGTGAGAGTCCAAGTTTCACAACCATACAGAGCAACTGGTAATATAACTGTTTTATAAATTCTAACTTTCAGATTTTTTGACAGCAGACTAGATGAGAAAAGCTTCTCAACCGAATAACAGGCATTTCCCATATTTATTCTGCGTTTAATTTCTTCCTGAGTGTCATTTATATTTGTTATAATAATAATAATAATAATAATAATAATAATAATATAGGATAATGGAAAGATGGCTAATGAACTATCATATTCAAAACATTCATAACTTGGAATGAAGTAGTCATCATCATCATCATCATCGAATAATTATAATAAAAAGAAATGTGGATGAAGTAGGTTGATACTCACGAGGAAGATGGCGACCCAGGCGAGGCCAATGTTGTCGAAGCTGATAGTGCCCTGGAAGGGGTTGTAGGGCGAGGCCTTGCACTCGGTGTAGTACTGGTTCCAGTTGACACAGCTCTTCTCGGTGGGTGCGTTGGTGGCGCCAGGCACGGCGGACTCGTTGCACACCATGTCGCCCAGGCGGTAGTGAGGCAGGTCGGTGCACTGGTGCATGCCGTTGTCCTCCGGCTTGGAGCAGATGTAGTCCTGCTCCCGGTCCGTGTACGTGTAATACGATGCCAGTGGCCTGCAACGCACACCGCCTGCTGCCTCACTTCGGGGAAACCCCTTTATTTTTCGGAATGCGCTACTTATCAAGCAACTGCAAATTGAGCCCGTTCTCGGGAAATATATTTAGCTGGTATATAAGTACACTTCCGCCAGATATAGAAAATGCTTTTACAGATATTAATCTTTTCGCAATAGTGTTCGCTACAGAAGAATATACGTGTATGAGATTTACGCTCTTTATATTTATTATCGTAGTTAAGATTTACGCCAGTTACAGTGACATAATTTTACTATACGTGTCCCTAGACTGAAATAATTACAATAGTAATACTGTAGTTTGCTGTATCGGGCGCGGAAAATTCCGAATCAAAACCCTCGATTTGTTAACCCTATAGACAAATTCCGCACCAGATGTTATCAGGAATTTTCCTGCCACAGAAAAATTGCGCACCAGATGTTATGTGTAATTTATACGTTGTCATAGACAATTCGAGTCAATTTCAAACCGACAGCTATATAAAAATGTCCACACTAAGGTCAAGGAAAGCTACTCAAAGTGGTTCAAGGAGGCAGCGTATCTTGGTAAAACTGTATGTCGCAGATATTGTTAACGACTAGAAGTAGTGAAGTTTCCTTCGTAAAACTTTATATTTTTGTGTAATTTATTTTACTGGTCACAGAGCACAGAAATTTCTTTGAATTGAAACCCATAAATGACATTGAACACTTTAACAACATACCCTACATGTGTATTTTTAATTACTGATAATATGTATTTTATTGAATTTACTTTTTTTTTTTAATCAGGGAAAATATTTTAACTGATATCTTATAAAACGGCCAGTCTGGGCAACGCGAAAAGGAAAATATTAGCCCTATCTCCCCTGGTAAACATAACATTATGCGGAATATATCCTTTTGTCATGAAGACCGTTAATATCTAATGCGGAATTTGCCTACGACATTATCAAACCGATAATCTTTGGTGCGGAATATTCCTACACTTTGGGATATGAGCAATTTTAAGGGGGGGGGGATTATTATCAGATATAGGGACACTGCTGATGTACGTGTCACAGTTTCAGAAATATGCAACGTTTCGGAGCCACGTATCCACTCCATCATGAGTTAAGGAGGGGCAAGAGAGACCTATGTTTTAAATCTGTTACCAAAAGATATTACTCAGTTTTGACATAGGATGTAACCCATTCATTTATTCTACTCTTTCCCTGATGATGGATTCGTAACGTATCTGTGGAACTTTGAACGTTTTTAGCTTCTATTATCCGGTGCAGATACCCAAACATTCCCTGAGTTTCAAATCATAGGTAAACGTTATTTTCCTTAACAATCCGGCGTTTCTTTTAAAATAATTTGCATTTAATTTAGAAGGTTTGCAAACTGTATTCCTGACTGGTACATTAAAAAGGATTTTGATAGCTATTAGCGAAAGTTTCACATATTCTGCTTGTCTAATACGTATTCCTAGTAGAGGAATCATTGCGAATTGCACCATTTATAGCCTAGTTATATTACTGAAGTGAAACTTATTTAGACAGGGGGACGACTCGAAAGGTGTGAAACAAAATTCTGTGATATACGTTTTAGAAACGCTACGGGATTGTGTATATTGCTGTGTCATCACGTTAATACATTACTTGATGATTTCGCTTTTTTTTTTTTTTAATTTATACAAATTAATGCATTTTAGTGGGTGTGGGCCTGCTGCTGTGCAGTGCGTCCTCTATGTATTACTGTGACGTTATAGGCCTAAGTCGAAACCAGGGAGTGAAATTAAGCCTATATTGTTGAGAAGTTTTCTGTAAAAAATATATAGGATAGAAATCAGGGGCTGAACGAACGGGAGCGTGGCGTGAAAGAAAGCGTGTAAATTACCCGCCGAAAATTGAAATAAAATGAAAAAGAATAGATTGAAACGAACACGAGAATACAGAGCAAGGAAGATGGCATTTTATAGCCTCTCTTCTTCAGTCAGTTATAGAGTGTCAATAATTTGTACGAATATTCTACACCGAAACCAATAAACAAACAATGAACAAGTGCATTGCCTGATGAAAATGGTGTCGGTGATGTAGAATTAAATCTTAGTTCACCATATAAGGACTATAAATCAAATAGAAGTGGTAAAAATTTTTTTAAAGCAATTTATGAAAATCAGTTTGGTTTTGTGTCCATTTTTAATTGCTTATTCTAGCTATCATAAACCAAGTTTTTCATTTTTAAATTCCGAAGATTACTGAGTATAAAATTAACCCTAATTGATCGCATTTCATCCCACGAACATTTAGAAAGATTACTACACGTTTACAGATGAAAACGTTTCACTTCAGCCGCGCCAGAACCTACAAGTTAATTTTTTGGTATATAAAAAAATTCCTTTTATTATTTTTTTAAAGGTTTGTTTCGTCAAATAACTTATGAATTTCTATAGAGAGTGCGTCGCGTGCCAGGGTCGCATGGTCTAAGACAGGGCTGGGCACCAAGAGCGAATCGAAACTATAAACGGGAACGCTTAATATTCATCCGTTACGGCATCAACGCTGTGCGGTGTTCGACGGGGAAGAAAGGGGTTGAAGAGAAGTCATATGGCTACCCGTGAGAGAGTAGAAATTGCTCTTGGTGCCCAGCCCTGGTCTAACGCGTTATGCCTTCGACTAGTGGTAGGAAGTAGCTTCGTTTCGAGACTTCATCGAGGAAGAAATTGTCTCATTAAATTTCGGCCAGTGTATGGTATCCATCCAGCTATTTGTAAGTAGAATTATTTTCGCTATAAATTTATAGATAGGCCTAAGTTATTTACGAGATATATAAACTTCTAATGAGATCTATTTGAGAACTGAGAGTTTTTTTTTTTTTTTAAAGAAATTCGCTTTACTTATTTCGATTAGGCTATGCATTAATATACCATGGGACATTTTTACTATCTACCTCGGACGGTGCAAGTTATCTGTAGGGAAATCTATTTTCACTACTAGCAGTCTTGCGTTATATTTGCTCATACTGGAGAAGCCTTGCGCAAATTATAGGGAATCTAGTTCGTCCGACATGTTTACTTTAGCATATTGCATCATTTGTAGGAAAATTTATTTCACTGTTATAAAAGAGAGTTCCACCAAATAATTGTGAGAAAGCTCTTTCATAGACATTCTTCATTATAAATAAATCTGTTTACTCGTACAGAAATTTGCGGATTGCACCATTTGAGGGAAATTTTTGGGTGATTTGTTAAATGGCTTACATGATTTGTATGGGAGTATTCCAATAAAATAAATTGTTGTTAATTAAATTTATCACAGTAGGGTTCAATATGGAATTAACTTACTTTATCATTGAAATCTCAAGTGAGTTATTGCTCCTTGCACGCAGAATTCCTCAAGAAGACTGGAGATGCCCTGCAACTTGATACAATTAATCTCCTGAAACTGGATTTTTCATCACTGCAATTCCTTTTAATTTGAAATACCAATGAGTAGTCTGCAGTGACGAAACAAAACACAGGGACAACAGAGAAGGTTACAACAGTGGCATTCTGCACAGTTAGTACACACAGAAGGTCGGACTAGGTTAGGAACACAGCTCGTGTGTTCATAAGACTGCCCGGATTACACACACACTAACGTCTGGCATTCACCATCAACACCGACAATGCAACACCACAGAGGGAGACGGGATAAAGGGATTTCGGTATAACACATCCATCGATGATTGTGTAAATAAGTGTTTGTGTTCCTGTTTTATGGAAAGAAGTCATAGAGAACAGAGAAGAACAACAGCTGAAAACACTGAACATATTTCCCATATTTAGAATAGAATGTTGTTTTGTGTTCTTTGTAGCTTTGAATCTGGAACTGAGAAGTACACCATGAGATCTATATCCACCCGCAGCACAGACACACTACAGTTAAAAAATTTGTAAAGTGTAGCACATTTCTAAAAAGTGTTAAAGTGACAACTTCGAACCAGTGAGAACGCAAGTTTTATATAATCTATAAAACATAAAATTATTTTCTTTTCATTACATAGAAGTGTTTATATATTCCATATTTTTTTGATTATATGTACGAATGTGTAAACGTTAGTCTGAGCCTCAAAACCTTAAGACAAAGTGAAGCAAGTCGCCAAAAGACTTGAAATTCACTTAACCATTCCACTAGTCCCTTGAAAAACTCGATAGCGTCTGTATCTTTTCACATTTTCTCCTTCCCAACTTACACTCTTGACAGTGCTTCATAGCAGTGCCATCATTGTTTCCAAAAAAAGTTATTTTTCGTGGTTTTAGATTGGGTTCCCTAACGGGCAAATACAAATATCGAAATCAGCCTTAGAAAAAGCGAGGCATGGATCTACTCATGCTCCTTTGAAACCCTGAATTTTTCAAATTTGAATGTTCACTTATTTTGGAAAGAACTAGAAGTTCGCAATATTTCTATTTGATACACCATGAGTTGGAGTGATAACGTTGTCGATTTGTGACAGAGGAGGAGCAAGTAAGTTTTATTCTACTTTTGGCTTTTCTACAAAAGAAATTATCTGCAGCTATGCAATAGGACGGCAAATGTCGCATTAAATGGTTATCACATGGACTGCTTTTTGAAGTCTTGCACAACTTTGATATTTTTCTCTCCCTCAGCATTCTTTGTTGCACTTATTGTTATATCCAAGAAACTATAGAAGTGTGATTCTTTTAAAGATTAGATGTGATTACCATTATTCTGTAAGGTCACGGGTTCAAACTCAGATGATAATATATTTTTTTGCCTTCTTCTGAAAGAGAAATACAATTTATAGTTTCATGCTACAAAAGTACTGAATGTAGAACGAACCTCGTCTCTGAATAAAATAACTTCAGGAAAGTTTTGCTACCATTCCTCGACCTCTTACACATTTTCACATCGCTAGTTATCTTCTTCTCCTATCATGTTACATCATCTCAATATCTGAATAATCTCTGCAAATAAAAGTATTTAAATAACAAACGGACACAAAAATAAATACAATTAAACTAGAAGTTATATTGAATGAGTGAATTATCTCCTGCAAGGAACGCGACAACATTGTTATCGAAAAATGGCTACGAAGCGTACGTCACAGACCATACAGTGTTGCCAACAGGACGGGAATTTCGTCAAAACTGACGGAATTTCAACTTAGCGGACGAGAAAAGAATGGCTTTGATGGGTGACGGATTCTGTGGCGAAAATTACGATTTACATCGCCTTTTGACTTTTTTAGCTGCTATCGTTTTTAATTGTTATTTTTTTACGGATTTTACTTTTTCTTTGAACAGCCCTGCCCATGCCGTACCATGTTAAGGAATCATTAAGGAATCCCCTGTTTCAGATATCCTCGTAATAATGTCAGAGGTTGAAGAATTGTTATTTTAATCAAGATTGGTAAGCAAGTTGTGTTAAAATTTGCTTTTTATTTATATGAAGTTACATAGAGTGGGTCTTATTTACTTTTTTATTTTGACGGATTCTGACGGATTTCCAGATGTTAAACTGACGGAGATACAATTTATGTATTGGCAACACTGAGACCAACATGTAGTCTCGAGGAAGGTCACACAGTTCACATGAGTCTTGAATGGAATTCAAGAAGACATTATAGGCTACACAACGCATTTCGAACTGGCGGATCAAGGTCAAGCAATAGACTGCATTTTCCACGCGTGATACCCAATTCGTGGACCATTCTCCTCAACTAAAGTCAGTTAGGACAGTCGAGATTACCAGTGCTTCAGTTCAAACTTTTCAGTTCAGTGACTCGTGCGTAATTTGTACGTTTGTACGTGACCTTGATCCATCAGTTCGAAATGCATTGACAATAGTAGTACTCTCGTGTGTTCGTGATTACAAGTTTAGCTTAAAATGAGAGACATAATTGCACAGCGAGTCTATATGCACGATAATTTTGTGTTAACAGATTCGGCCAACGAAGTTAGAAGACGATGTTAGAAAAGATTTCCAAGCGTTGTAAACGTTCCAAATAAGCAGTTCAACGGTCTATGTCCTTGTGAATAAATTTCGGGTAGCAGGAAGTGTTACAGATGAGGAACACAAAAAATGGCGTAATGTCTTGGTAGAGGAAAATTCGATTCATATTGGACACGACTTAGAACAGCGGTCCTCAGCGCAGAGCACCCTGGGGCTAGCGTCTCTTACCCGCGGAAAACACAGTGCACTATGGTGCACTCGTAGCTGCTTAGCGGGTATGCTCTCTACCTCTTCCTGCTGCACGACGGTGCACACGGGACGGCACCGCTTACTCTTTGCACATTTCAGCGAGTGCTGACAACCACTGACTTAGAATATTCTCCTAAAATCATTTCGTTGTATTTCGCAGGTAACGAGTATATATTTTACAGTTCTGTGCAAATTCTACAAAGGTACTGAAGTTAAAGATTAAAGTGATGCAAGAACAGCGACCTGGTGATCTTTTAATTGGATTTTGAATGGAGTGCATGACCGCGAAATTGACCCTAATTTTTCTTCCACTTTCGGAAGTGAGTAACAGGTGTTGGAGCTCCGAAAAACCAAACCTCTTCATGCACAGCTCCTCCATGTCTGTGAAAATTGTAGTGTAATGCTTCATGAGTAAAGAATGATCCTCGTTTTTGTTAAATTATTAATACCGAGAGGTTTGTGGAAATAATTTTGCATCACTTTTTGGTGGTGGACTTCATGCAGTATTCGAACACAGACTTATACAAGTAAATAGGAATATATGGTCGTCTCGATCTTCCTACCTATCCGCTATTAAGTTTATATCTGGGAAACTTTACAGATAAAGCATTATAACAATAATTCACACATTTTATACGGACTGAAAAATAATATCAGGAAAAACATCACCTCCATAACTGTAACGGAACTGCAGCGACAGATAGACTACATTATTTATTAAGCAAGTGTCACAAATGCTTCGAACAAAAAGGCAGATAATTTTAGCATCTCACTTCTTAATAATTTAGGCGAATAAATGACGTTTCAACAGCTTATCTTCAGTAATATTTAACAATAACAATTGTGGTTTGTCGATTCACACGCTTCTCCGTTACCAGCGAGTGGTAGTGCAATGACCCGACATACAAGTTACTGCTTTTTGTGGTCGAGAAATATTCATTCGCTCAGTAGAAAACAAGAACACATAACATTATCTTGCAAGCGAACTAAGGAAAAATGCTTAATCTACAAACGTTACTTAGGTTAGTACGCAAATAAATAATTTTCAGTCATTCACAGTCTTCAAAAATCTTTATCGTCATAAATCAAATAAAGCGCGATCAAATAGGACATACATTATTTTCTTCTTAGTTTTCGTGTAATTTGATCGGTTACGAGTATATTATTTATTCAAAACGATGCATTATTCTGGATTTATTATTATTATTATTATTATTATTATTATTATTATTATTATTATTATTATTATTATTTACAGTATTCTCATCACTAATAGTGGTGGAGTATGCCATTATCATATTCATTTATTTCGCTTTCAAGTATTTATTTTTCTGAAAACTTATTTAATGATAGTGTAGTAAAGCACATTCACTGCACAATACGTCAGTCCAATTAACTCACTTCAGTTAATGTAATCGTGCAGAAAATTTTCTTACTTGAATTAAGTTAACCTCTGTTCCATTTTAAGCTGGAATAAAAATAAGTTTTATACGTATGGCTCGAATTTTATCACGTAAATTTCCCAAAGTAAGTGTTTAAATTGCTTCAAAACTCATTACAATATACCTTTAATTACACGAACTTACAATTTTTTATTTTTTAATTGATTAATTAATTTATTTTTATTTACTTTATTAACTTTACTATTATTCCGTCTTGAAAAATTTGTACAACAATAAATTATTTTCCTCATCAATCAAACTTTATTTATTATCACTACTTAAATATGAATATTCATTAATTTAACACTTTAGTTCCATGAAACTGATTCTTCCAGCAATGTTCAGCAGACTGAACAAAACAAATCGAAACGGTGATCAATTGCATTATCAATTATAAGTATGCTAGATTAATTTTAAGCTCTGTAGTCAGCCAGCTATACATATATTGCAGACACGTAGCTACTGTATGTTTAAAAAATAATTATTTAACCCCTTACAGCATTCTGGGACAGATATGGCACATACCAGTTTTATATTCATATAATTTATAATATAAGCATATAATATTTCAAACTGCATACTGTGATAGATATGGCACCCAGTCAAGAATTGGATTTGATCATATGTGACATCAGTTGAGATAGAAAGAACTACTTAAGTTATTTGAATATTAAACCGGTGTGTGCAAGACTGTCACATGCGGAAGAGGTTAAGTATATCAAGTACAGCACATTGTTCCTTAACTTTGCATTGAGATACTGAAGAACGCCTGGAGTAACATTTATTTTGTCACAATCGTGTGCTGAAAATTAGAACGCATTAACTAAGTGAAAGTGAAAGGTAAATTAAAATTGATAAAGTACTGATATAAAATTAGGAAACATAATGGTGAGACAGAACCTTAGGAATTAATTATAAGTACAAAACAACAAAAAAATATAAAAAAAATACCTACTATACAGGAGAAGCGTGATGAGAATTTTCCTGTTAGCATTGTATATAAAATACCAAACAAAAGACGTAATGTTGTTATATTCGAACTTTTGTTACTCCAGAGTCTACTTGTTAAATGTATGTTTGAATATATTAGAACATTTTAACACTAAAGACATGTATGTGCATTTTAGTCTCTCATGTTCAATTAAGTCCAAGTTTAGACCTACCATGCGTTATACAAGCTGCACACTTTCAGAAAACTATCATTAGGGAATGGCGGATTACAAACCTCAACTCAATCCTACAATAAAAGAAACTTATTGAGGCTCGATGAACAAGGTTGCCAAGTAATTACATACTCACCTAATTCAGCGACCCAGAAGAGAAGAGATTCAAACATGATTTGGCATACTGTATAGGAAATATTGCCTCCCTGATATAGCATTGCTTGTTGAAATAAACTTGGTAATTTGTGATATCGAGCATGTTTTGGTACACAGGACCAGTGACGGTCGTCTCTGTGAAGGATAATAGTTCTTAAATACTGTACAATTTAGAGCATGCATCATGTTCTTCTTGGGAATGTCTCGTACATGTTCCAAGAAGTGTGGACATTCTCAGTGCCTAAAATTCCAACTTGCTGGCTATCCCGATGTGTGCGAAGTCACTGACCACTATAACTCATATGTTATAGCAGGCTATGGTCAATTTCAGCCTATGTAACAGTATGTACAAAACTTTAGATATTTATCTTGTTGTCATGTAGAAAACGTTGTAACATTTGTACCTTCGTAAGTCTTTAGCTGCAACATCCTTTTAACCTTTTTTGAGGTTCACCATTTTCTTTACTGCCAAGATACTCTCACGTTGACTTTATTGGGTTGATCTTACGTAACTATTTCATCACTTATGGTTCGGCTGTTACTTTCCATGTAGCCTACAGTACCTCAAAGAACAACTTGTGTCGGCAATATTTTCTTTTCCACTCATACACTGAATATCTTGTTGGAGAAGTTCTGCCAAATTGTATGCGGAAATTAGTTGAAAATGAGTTTCACTTTTCGTTTGTACACATCTAAACAAATCTGTGTTGTATCCGCTCCGCTGTAAGTCCTCATAATGTTTTTAACAATTCACAAAATATGTTTTCACAATTGAAACAAACGGAATTATGGGCAGCGCTCTAAAGATAACGGCTTATCATCGCTTAAGGTGCAAATACTTGTAACACTCAAAGTGGTCGAAAGTGAGTTTTTGGTACCGTTAAATTCTCTAAGTGTTGCGTATCTATCTGCAAAACCTCGTAAATCACAGTTTTTATTAATCGCGGAAGACTAAACACTTCAATATCACGTAAGCCGACAATTAATGGTTACAAAGAATAGTATTTTTCGTTCTTCTGTAAAATTATGATTTCGTAGGCTACGAACATTTGCACCTTAAGCAACGTTGTATTACCGCATTATGACTGTAGGGAATAAGCTTACAGCTGTCTGAAAGTGTGCAGTTACTTTTGGCTTACTTCGTATGTTAATATATTATTGTTATTCATCTAAGTAAGTGTTTCACATGTGACTGATTTCATAAGCTTCACAGAGATAAAGAAAACATAAATATGATTATTTCATTCCATGTTACTTCGGAAACCGGCCTGTGAGCGCAAATAAGAATTTTTTTTTTTTTCAGATTTAATTTTTACATAGGCCTACAAGGCACCATAATATTCTGATTTCATTTTAAACGACTATTTTGATAACCAAGTTTGACAAAAATAATTCTTGTAGGGCATACGGTGCATCGCTTTTTCGGAAGGCTCGCTTTCCTTTCGCAAAGTAATTTATTACAAGACAATGATGTGTTACCATGGAAACTTATGAACAAGGAAAGGCTTGTACATGAAAAATTCCTACCATTAAGCTCTGCAATTTAGATAATTCTTTTTTTTTTTTTTGAACGATCTAGTTTAGGTAAAGGCTTTTTAAATCTCTTTCTCTTTGAAGTTGGCCTCTCCAATCCCCCCCGGGTGTTCGCAATCTTCAGTTTCTTTGAAATAACATTTCAGTGCTTGGAATGGAATTACATTTTTATTAATTTTTCCCCGTTATTGTGAACACGATATTATAACCTATTTTTGAACTAAGTATGTTCATTTAACTGCTAACATCCCTATCTCTGAACTCAATCGTATTTGACGTATTTCTGGTCCAAGTTATTGCTGATGTAACTATGACATCTGGAACAAAGATGATGTTATTTTCACGACAGCTCGAACGTCACAAAATAACAATCCTAGCAATCGCATTGCCGTGTTGACATTTGGAATATAAATATATCCGGTAGAGATTCATAATGATGGAAATGATTGAAAATTATAAGTAGTTTATAGATAACTATGAATTAAAATTTATCATCATTTAATTTCTTAACTCTCAACGTCGTGGATTTTTCCTGAACATCAGAGTGAAGACATTTAAGTGTGTCACTGAGAAAATGTTACTTTATTTTACTACAAAATAAAAAACCTTGGTTTTGTATGACATCGGCAATTAAAGTGAACAATCCACGCTTTGTTTTGGAACGTGTGTCCTTTCAACTGGGGCGGATATAGAGAGAAGGATTACGAGCAACACAGATTAGTATTACCACTGGACATGCTCCCCGCTACCAAGACAATCAATCCCCTGCCTTGCATTCAAACCCCTCCCTCCTGCTGGTCGAAGTTACCATGAAAACAACAAATTGTTTATCGATATAAATAAGGAGTTTCATTTTTCAATATACATATTGGAAACGTATGCTTCTTCATTTCAACTCAACTGCTTCAGCTCTCCTTGTAACGTTTTGGGCACTGAAATAAGACATAGCATTGCCAAGGATAATGTTAATAAATATAATGGTAATGATAATGCAGTAAAAACAATAGTTATGATAACAATAACAATAATTATCATAGTAGAAAGCAACGATGTTACTAATGGTAATGCCATTGACGGTGTTCATAATAGTGATTCAGGCAATGACGTTGTTGGTGGTGCTAATAAAGGTGATGATAATAGTAATAACAATAATCGTTATTATGGCAATGCTGAAAATTATGATTAAATTAATAACGTTAATTTTACTTTCAATAATCGCAGATAGGGCTATATTAATTCTCAAAATTATTTGAATTCTATCATTTCACATACATTTTATTTATTAGGTAGACTAATTCATATAGCATTTTAAACATAAATATAAAAATTTCTCTAATGTTCAAGGAAAGTAAGACTTTTAAGGAATGTTTAACGTAGTTTTGTTTGATTTCTTTACTTAATATTTATGAAAAGTCGATATAGGCCTATGCTTAAAAGGCGACATCACTTGATGCCTTCTGAACAAAGAACATATTAGTTTAAGTACATTTACATCTCGCAAGAAACGCTATGAACAAAACAGTTACGTGGCAGACTTTCTCTGAATACTTTCATATTTCTGCCACTCTCTACCCATCATTTCTCCGTTATCTTATTTGAAAAATCATTTGCAGTTTCAAAAGAATGTTAAATAATGAATGATTTTAAACTAAAATTAAAATTATGAGAAATTAAAAAAAAAACTTCTAAGCATTACAATTTGACGTTACCAAAGAAGCAATAATTTTAGAGAAATTGTTATTTGATGAAACAAAATTTCTGTGTTCCTATAAATTTACTTTCAAATTATTTTTTATTGAAGATCGTTTTGGAACTACAAAGGATTTTCAAAGATGATAATGTTGAACAGAGAATGGCAGAAGTATCAAGTATTTGGATAAAGTCTATCACGGAGGATATGAGTGTACCAAGAAATGTAATGGAAGAGATAGAACGGAGAAGATGATATTGGAATGGATTCCTGAAGAAACAAAGAAGAGAAGAAGATTCAGACGCATATGCATTGAAGGAGTTGCAAACAGCATGGATAAAATGAGTATGAAGGTAGGTGACTGGAAAGATAGGCAATTATGGAGGAAGGAAATTATAATATTATACAAGTATCAATCGATTGTAATTATTGGAATTTTAAATTTTAGATTGTTTTCAATTTTTAAGATGATATTATATAGTTACAATACTGTATATTTAGATTTATCAAATTTAAATATTAATTTTAATAATTTATAATGTATTATTCGAATGCATTATACTAATATCATTTATGCCATTCACTTTTTCGCGGACATCTGGAAAAATAACTAAGGAAGAGACTAGTGAAGTACTTTGTGTGGAGTGTGGCATTATACGGGATAGAAAAATGGACATTACGACAAAGTGAAGAGAAGCGACTAGAAGCATCTGAAATGTGGACGTGTGAAATGGACAGACAGAATAAGAAATTAAGCTGTGTTGGAAAGAGTGAGTGAAGAAAGAATGATGCTGAAATTGAACAGGAAGAGAAAAAGAATTGATTGGATCACTGGCTGAGAAGAAACTGCCAACTGAACGATACACTGGAAGGAATGGTGAATGGGAGAAGAGTTTGGAGCAGAAGAACTTATTAGATGGCAGCCTACATTAAGATATATGGAGATTAAAAGAAATGCAGAAAATAGGAAAGATTGGAGAATGCTGGGTTTGCGGTGAAAGACCTACCCTTGAGCAGAATACTATGTATATGTGCCATTTACAAGGTGAATTAATTTTTTTTTTTTACTTTGATGGGTGAAGGTAACCACTTTAATGATGGAATATCCTAAATAAAGATCTTATTCGTATTTCGAGAAAATATGAATTTTCATTGCATTCTACGACGCACATTCAATCGTTCCTATACTTATAAACGCGTAAAAATTGCTTACAAAAATCTCAAGTAATATTCAAACCAATTTTATGCGAAACCAAAAGTAATTGATAGAATTATTTACCCGAGATTGTAAAACAGTTTTCTTTATGTCTCAAATACTTCTGAATTACAGTTGAAAAATAATTAAGAAAAATTTTTACTGGAAAATATTTCAAAGAAGCTCAATGGATTATTGCAAAATACTACCCGTATAAAATAATCACTTGATTTTTCACTAGAAATTGTTACGAGTTGTCATGAAAGCAAATTGTAATGGTTACTTCTAGAGACTATTGTAAGATTCTGTGGATAAACAATAAAGGAATTTGATTTTTCACAGCAACGACCATGATATGAATTAAATGCCAGCTACACTGAAATAATTTTTCACAGCGTTGTCTTTAAAAAATTCAAAAGATTGAATTTCTTCCTACAGACTATTAGCCTACAAGTTTCAGCGGAAACAAATACCTCTTTTCTGAAGAGGGACAGACATACGTTATCATGGAGACTGGAAATGAACATAAATACATTGCGTTAGAATTTCAAGACGTTAGACTTCCTTCGACCAGCAGGAGCATATGAATGAGAGATTTCATCTCATAGGACATCCATTCTGCCCCCTGTATGTCCAAATCGGACCAAACGAACGAGTTACAAGACATCCGAGCAACAAGTCAGTCAAATCAATCAAATCAATCAATCCATTTGTGAGCAGACACTGTAAGTTAGCATCCTCTAGCACAATAGTTGTAATGTCTATTTATGGAGAGAGAGAGAGAGACAGATTATTTTTGTCTGCTTACAGAGTAACTCTCACTCGAATCGTGAACCGGTCGGCAAGGTCCCTGCAACAGAACGAAACCAGCTGATGTGACGTCATCTGCAACAACACATTTTCCTTCAGGACGGCATATACAGGATGTTCATTTTACGTTGCTATAGATCCGTAGTCCGTCGATCTCTTTTCTGCAGCATGGTGGTCAGACAGAGAGATCGGCGTAATTCCGGTTATGTCTCTTTTTAAAATGCACACCCAGTATAAACATGCAACCTATAGGTGTAGACTCCAAGACGGATTTTGTGAAAAATGATCTGTACGACCCAGTACTAGACACTTATGAAAGTTCTACTACTCTCCAGCTGTTAGCTTTGCACTGTTGAGATTTTCGTGATAAAAATTTAACATTTCTTAGTCTGCTGAAAATATAATTTGTTGAATAACTCTACTGAGGTTGAGGTTATATTTCTCTAACACGGCTACATATTTTATCACTAATTTCAGAACCGAGAAAAAGTGAAACTAATATTCTACCTCTAAAATGTCAGCAGAGATATTAAAACATAAGGGCATATATGAGAATAGAGGGAATCCGAATTGGGCTACCATCAAGGTGGCAGTGAACACAGAAACACAAAACTATACATACACCAACTAACAATATTAGTTAAAGATTGCCTACCTGTGGGTCTCTTACTTTCTTATCTCGTTGCTCCGTTACATTAAACAACATTGACAACTGCACCATTTATTGTAAGTTGCGAAGTTGGCAACATTTCCCTACCTGAGCAAAACTTCATTTTAGGAACATATACCAGTAGAACATATTTATATTGCTCTCTAGCAATGCGATGAACGAAAAAGAAAACAAAACAAAATTCTTGTCTGTTTTCAAGAAATACCGAAATATTAGCACAGTAACATTGATAAACGCTTTTGTCTCCTCCATTTCAAACCATAGTAGTGGTAATATTTTGTCATCCTGAAGATTTATCACATTTTTTTGTCAACGTAACATACAACACCTTTTCACCGATGGCGACTAAGAAGATTAATTTAATCTAACGTAAACTAAATCTAAATACAAATATCGCATGATATCCTTTTAGGTTCCTTAAAAATCGTGATTTTGATGGTAAATTGCATCCCATTCTTTTCTAAATTACTTACTACTTTATTCATCAGAGGCCTTTGCGATTACAGGATATATTACATTATAAAAATAATTACAGTTTAGCTCGAGACGCTGACAGTCATAGACATCTATTCCAAAAGCAATGGAATTTTGTGGGATGAGAAAAAGCTAGCCTCTAATTTTGCCTGTTCCAGGGTTCTCGGAGGATTTTTATTGTTTTGGACAGCGTTTGAACCCGCGAACTTGGAATTCAAAGCCATGCACAAAAGATTGTTCCGGTGATTCAGTGGTTACCAAACCCACCATTGGATTTTATGTTCGTGGATTTCTATTCGATCGAGAATTATGCATTTTTAAGAAAATATAAACATTATTCTTTGAACCCATAACTTTGGAGCGAGGTACATTAGGGTCCTGTTTTGCACATTTTAAGGCACGTAAACGAATCCTCTCCTTGACTGATAAGACTAAGACTCCAAGCGGTAAAGATGTCTTTGATGGCGAACGTCTTAACTGAATTGAATATTTCTCGTGATACCGCAGAGACCGTTGACGAACACAAAGTGGCATCAGAATTAATGGTATCTTATCAAAGACAGGTTTCGACTGAGCTTTCATCTCTATTGCTAATGAAATACAGAATTTACGACTTTTCGAAGGTTTGGATTTAACTTCATCTTCAGTCGTCGATCAGTAAAATGAATTTATCTGTCTGTAATCGCTGAAAAGAGTAGGACACCTATTCCTTTTTCTTTATTTTCATTTCAAGATAGAGATAAAACCAACCTTTGAAACGCTGTAAATTTTATATTTCACTATAAATGAGTTACAAGAGAGTTTAATTCAAATTACTCTTGGGAAATAAAGAAGGAAACATGAGTGTGGTCACGGTATGTATATAAGTTGTTGTGTATCCGGGGCTGGGCAGCGAAGGCTATTTAAAACTGTTAAATTTAATATGTACTGTACCTTAGCGAGAATATAAAATCTGACCAGGGCTGGAAATCGTAGGCTATTTAAAACTATATACCACACTGTGCTTCAATGAAAATCTTAAAGCTGATAGGAATTGAATAGTGAGGGATGTTTAAAACTATAAACATAATATGTATCACTCTGTACCTTAGTGTGAATCTCAATTTTTAGTAGGTTATTTTACGACGTTTTATCAACATCTTAGGTTATTTAGCGTTTGGTCTCAAATTTGATTGGAGCTGCATAGTGGAGGCTATTTAATACTATTAAACTTAATATGCATCACACTGTATCTTAGTGAGTGTGGTATTTCAAATCTGGTGGACTGAGAAGTTAATTAGAACAGAGTGAAACCTATGATACACCAGCAATTGTGGACTTTTTATGAGTTTGCTCTTGAATCACTGACGTCAGATAGGCGCAACATTCGCACTTACTACCAAGGCTGTTACGTCAGGTCGTTTAATGCAGCGACTTTGTTCCTGCAAAATTGCTTTCCTGTGTTAGATTGTTGTTAGACTGAGGGATTAGTCGTTAGATCAGCACTGGTTTCGTCCTTTGCCACGAAAGGAGAGGACATGTGCATTGAAGAGAGTGTAGATTTGATTTGATTATTTTACTGAGTCGGCGCATGCTCTGTATTGAAAGAGAATGAAGACAAGAACAGAAGCACAAGAAGGTGTAAATTTGGCGACAAAACGACACAGACAAACATAAGCAGGGCTTCGAACGAGAGACCATGCGATTGGAAGACGTGAAAATGACGATGAACGTGGTTTTATTTCCTGCCTAGAAAAAAATTAGAAAAGATTAAGAGAAACAGGTTTACATCACAATGGCCAGGCAACAAGACGGGCACACCTCATATCTTGGCTTCCACATGATAGGTTATTTTGGAAGTGTTTACACTCCCGTGGCTTTGGTTCGATACCAGATACAAAGAACTGCTGTAACGGATGTCACAGTGTTTCTGTTTTTCTTTTCTGTCCTTGAACAGGGGTTTTTAAAATTGTTTTTCTGGCCACATTGTTTATTTTAAAAGGCCTCATATTTTATTTACAATTCATAGGACCTGTACAATGCTTAAAGAACCGCTGATCAGAGGAACGTAACGCTGGACACAGTTACAACAGCTTAGAAGTTGTGTACTGTTTAAATTTCCTTTTGTTACTTCATTGACCTTAAGCTTCCTGTTTTCCTCTCTAAGCTTTGTGTCGACATTATGTCACATCTTTGAAATTTAGATTTACGCCTATGCATAACAGGCTTACTTCAATCAAATCTCTTACTTCAGTTCAACAGCACAATTTGTGGAAAAAAAAGAGAAAAACATGCGCAAATCAACTGAAGGTCAACGAAAACGCTGAAAGGAAATCTATTTGAATACATGTACGTGATATAGTAATAACAGACGAATGACCCAGTGGAATTAATTAGACCAGTTCTATCAGTTCTCTGACAGCAGACATGGTTATATATTATATTGTTATAGTTAATACATATTGAATTAGACAAATGTTTAATGCTTTTTTTAGGCTGACTCAAGGTATGATTATAGTATTAATAGACATAAAGCAATCACATAGTATCTTACAACTCCTTCACTTTGAGAAAAGTTAGTGTCCAATTCCGAGTTCTATGTACTCGTAATTAAATATTTATGCTATAGTTCAGCTATGGCCATCATCGAGCGAACAATGCAGCTTGATTAGCTCTACGTGTAAATAAATGCAGCTGGTTTCATTACGACGTTCTGCGCGGGCTGCAGCGATCTGCGCTGGCGTTCAACGCTCTGGATTGACTTGGCTTCAAATTGACAGCGATAATCATTGTTCATTTAGAAAGCAATTGAATGACGATAACACAATACGGCTGCAAAACTTCGCGTATTTAGCAATTTTTCACAAATAAATGATGAAAGTTTAATTAATCATATTTCCAGTCATCCTGCTCTGTACGATATGAGTTCCAAAAAATACACAGAGGGAGTTTGTGAAATTGTGGGCAAGATTGAGAAAGTATCTGTATGTCAACACAGGTCAATTCTATGTATAATCCAATACACTGGGGAAAGAATAATTAAAATATTATCTATTTTTAAAGAGAGTGTTTATAGAAAAAATGAATTTAGTGTTGTTAGAGTAGGGGCATATATACAAAATGTTAAGGGAATATCTTCCCCGAAATTTCAACCTTTAATAACGACGATTAATGTAACCAATTACTTGAGATTATTTTAACATCCTAATGAAGTGTCTTTTAGAATTACATTTAAGTTGAATAGCTTGGACAAACGTCTGAATATTGTAACCACAACAATGTATAAAGCACGATGTAATTAATTTTGTTCACATCGCTCACTCGAAAAATAATTTAAATATACTATAAGTCCCTATTTAAAGTGGTATAAATACAACAATGTATCTCACTGATACCATTTAGATCTTCCTTCTTTACTAAAAAAATAAGCCCTAAAATTGTCCGCAACGTTAAATGATGCAGCAGAATTATTGCCTACAATCTTAGTTAGTGCTATATAAATTTCTGATGGAATAATATTTTCAATACGAAAGGCGACGATGTTCGCTGTAAAGAAAACAACTCAGCTGACGTTCGCTCGGCGATGATCGCCATAGCGGAATCATAGCTATACTGTTACCGTACACTACGTATACAGTCTTATCTCTGGGTCTTTGAATCGAGCGTCACAACTACAGCTTTCCTTGCGATCAGTGCCAAAACGCATGTTGCTAAGGATTAGAAAATGTGTTTCTAGCATTTCCTACATTTTTGCAGACTCTTTGAAACAAAGAAAAGTCTTGATGTTTATTTTGCTACAGATTTTTCGAAGATTTCTTTTTAAGCCTGTTTCTCATTGTCCTTACCCCTTATTTCGCAAAAAAAAAAAAAAAAAAAAAAACTCAAGCCCAGACAGACCCCTCTATCACAATTAGAAAACTCTGATCTGAACTATCGGAAACATTCATTCAATTGTAACCAAGCTAGTCACTGAATGGAGATAAAGTAGGGAATATTTTATTTTAATAACAATGCAGTTGCATTTTTGCATCTTGACATGAGCAGGCAACACTGTATCTACTTAAAAAAGTGCCGATAAGAGTTGAAGCTATGACAGACTCAAGTGGCGACGTGGAGGTCAATTTTAGTGTAAAATTGTTTTGTTTGAGAACATTATAGAGTTACCATTTCTAGCGCTGAAGCTCTGTCGAAACAGAGCATAGTGTTTCCTGCTATCTCTTTCCTCTTTTATTTATTTGTCAAGGCAATAAGGAAGCAAATTTTAGAGCTGCAATTTCTTTGACTTTGAATCGCTGTTGATACAAAAGAAAAAAATACATATAGCAAGTTTTAATGTCATGACGAGGCGTATGTAGGCCGAGAATGTGATAATATAGGGGGTTTTTAATGAAAAATTATCGGGTGTCCTCCGATTAGATTGATCGGAAACACCTTAAACTGGTCCAATTTTATTCTCAGTGCATATTAAATCCATTCTTTATTAATTTGGCTGAAGGAGAAAAAATGAATGGATTTTTATGGAGGATAATGCGGCATTATGCGCAGTGTTAAACGACAGAATAATTGGCTAGAATTTGTGGACTCCTAGAAACCCGGACCTAAATTCCTCAGGCTTTAATTTGTGGCTTCACTTAAACAAAACGTTTACTCAAAGAAGCCAAGTAATTTATAGAATTTAAAGGAAAATATTATTCAAGCGATTTTTGTAATAGTCTACAGCAAAATGAACTTCACGCAATATTTCCAACACCATTGACGCATGTTTAAAAGCAGAAGTCGAACACTTCAATCATCTACTGTAATGGTAAGTACCATTTGATTATTTATAAGTCAATTAAAGTAAGTACGCCAGTAAAGTAAGCTATTAAAACAGTAACATCCGAGCGGCGTAGCGTTTTGCCGATATTCGTGGACACCTGATAGTTTCAGTGGTATACGCTGTATCAGATTAGGCAACATCACGTCAAATTATCAGAGCTCTTTTCTTGCCGACCATTCTGTAGTAGTCAGTATGTAAAAACCACCACTTCTTTTATTCAAGGCGGCTTCTTTAAGAAAGAAATGAACGGAGAAGTATTACAACGTTAAGGTTTGAACTTTCTCCCTGAATCAAACGTTGATTGAAGTGTAGCCATTTACATTTTTATGGGAACTCGTCAGTTGGTAGGGTAATATCATAGAATAGACAGACTGTGCATAACATCAGAAAATTAACTTTGATAAAGTATAAAACTGTGGATGTGCTAAGGAACAATTAAGATACACAATTTAATGTTTAGTTTGATTTGAATCCCGCCACAACATGGATATTTGTCCACTGTAAAATAATATGGTGTCTTGCCTTGTCTGCAATGGAAGTCCGGTATTATGTAGACGAGAGTCTTACACAATCACTCTTTTACATATAAAAGAAAAGGTGAAAACTTTGACTAGATGTGTGAAAAATGAGCGATAGACGAATTCTTCTGAACTAGTAATCTGTTTTTCTTTACCAGAGGAAGAAATTATTCATACTATGGCGAACTGGACATAGGCAGGAGAAATTATCGCGAGCATAAGGCGGCATCACAAATAAATAAAAAAATAATAAATAAATAGGTAATAAAATAAATAAATAACTAAATAGATAAATAAATAAAATATGGAAAATAAATAAATAAATAAAATAAATAAATAAATAATTAAATAAATAAATAAAATAAATAAATAAATAAATAAATAGGCCCTAAATAAATAAATAAAATTGACTTTTTCATACTTCATCATAATTCAAGGACTGAAACATTTGGTCCATTAAGTCCTCTCTTTTGAAAATTTCAGAAGCAAAATTAGTCATCCACACGTAGCAGAAGTCCTTGTTCATGCGGTCAGTAAGGAATAACGCTACCATTTAAGGAAAGCAGAGAGTCTGCAAGACAAGGTACATACGCTCTTCCTAGCAATTAATTGTACTTTACGCGACTTTATTCCTGCTCAAAAAACGTTTTAGTAATTAAATGAACTAACGCGGAAGGATCTGCTGAAAAAAAAAACGAAAAAAAGAATTGCGTGTACGAAGTAGAAATTATATAATATTGGGAAGCTTTTATAATACTGATTAAATTTACTTATATAGTATCAACACCCTGTCTTGCATAGCTTTTAATGGTTATTTAACAACGCTGTATCGAGTACGAGATTATATAGCGTCGATGGAAGTGGTGATAGCGAGATAATTCTGAGAATTGGCATTGGAATTACCTGACATTCACTTTACATTTGAGAAAAACTTCGGAAAAACCAAACCAAGTAATGAGCACAAACGAAATTCGAAAGCACATCCGAGCGCAGCCTCAGGTGAGTAGGCGAAACGCGCTACCGCCTGAGCTACTCGGATTCTTACTTGCACGATAATTTAAATATACGGAAAAGAAATTAATCTGAATGAGAGTTCAGAATTTTAAAATTATTGAGGTGTGAATAATTACGGTTTTTCAACGAAGTAGACGATTTCTTCAGATATTAACCTACACTTCTCTGTATGTAGTTCCGACACGTAGTTAAGAACCGCAAATTTTTCATGACAATAATGAGTTTTAATTAATGACTTTTCTTTTAATTTTTAATTTGTGAATGTTCTTCCACGCAATACCTCTCATGATGCATTGATATTGCTATCATGTGGCAGTAGGGTGTACGGTACAGAATTGGCAAGTTTATACTATATCTACATATTCTAGGATCACGAATCTCTACGCTGATTTCAATAAAACCTGTTGTCATAGAAACGTGGGAATGAGGCAATCTATCAGTGTACCATTGTGCCCGGCCATTGTGCCTAATGGCATGCAGCTATTCCATCGGACAGGAACACGCGCACTGACCTGGGGTAGCTGATGTTGGGCAGCTGCTTGAGGTAGCAGCGCTGGCGCAGGATGCCCTCCCACAGCTGCACACCCACGATGCCGAAGATGAAGAACACGAAGAAGCAGAGCAGCAACACGTTGCCCAACATCGGCAGCGTGTCCAGCAGCAGCATCACCAGAATGCGCATGCCTGCAGCCATAGAAGGAATGGAATACATACATATTCGACAGAACAATACAAAATGCACAATGACCGAATGGACGCAGGGAAGTAGAATACGTTGCAGCTCGATATAAAACAAAGTATTACAATGTAACATTTTGTAGAGCACAAAGAAACACAATGCACGAAAATTCTATAGAATACAAAGAAACTGAACATACTGTGCCATAATGTTTGAGAGAACATAAAGAATACACAACAATTCGTTAGAATAAGTCAATTTAGAGTATAAAGAAATGGAATGAATACTATTGAATTGATAGAACCCAAGGGAAAAAGTAAAATATATGACAATGTGATAAAAAGAAAGAAACAGAATGCATGACAAATCAATAAAAGATAATACATAAATACGCAACAATTCGTTAGAATAAGAAAATTTAGAGTACAAAGAAATGGAATGAATACTATTGATAGAACCGAAGAGGAAAAAAGTAAAATATATGACAATGTGATAAAAAGAAGGAAACAGGATGCATGACAATTCAATAAAAGATAATAGCATGAAATAAAAGAGCAAAACACTGTAATGGAACAAAATGCATTATAATACACAATTTGATACAACACAAGCAAAAGTGGAATGGCATTTGATAGAATAAAAAATAAATTAAATAAACAACAATTCGATAACTTAGCCTACATCATAAAGAAACAACACAACAAGACAGAGCACAAAGAACTAGAAAATGTAAAAGCTTGATAGAAAACAAAAAGTGGAATAGACAACCATTGGATAAAAAGCAAAAGAAATTAAATAAACTACAATTAGATAACTTCCACTTATAGTATAAAGAATTACTCGTAGAATTTTGTAAAACACAAACAAAGGAATGAGATAGAACACAAAGAACTGGAACAAACTACCACAAGAAAAAAATACAAAAGTAATTAAATAAACAATTAGATAACTTGCAGCATAGCCATAGAATACAAAGCAATGGAAAATACAAATATTTTATAGAAAACGGGGAAAAATTAAATATGATAATTCGCTAGAGACAAAGTTCTAAAATAAACAGACAACGAATGGAATACGTAATAATGCTGCAAGTCAAAAGTCCAATAAATAAATGCCAAATTTATAAAGTAGTTATAAAGGAAATCAAATTACATTATGCAAAGAAAAAGAAAATGCAACTTTTGCATAAATACCAGACAGAAAGGGAAGTTGGAGAATTTGGATAGAAATAAAAGGAATGAACAGTTATTTGATAGTCCAACAGATTTACATAATATGAAGAGAAAAAAAAAAAAGAAATAGAACATTAAACAAATTTAAAAAATGTTAATTAAAATCAACTGTTACTGACATGTCACTTTCTGTAGATAACAGAAAACCACAGTGTACAGCTAATCTGAAGAGTAGGCGTACAGATTTCACTGGGTATTATTCTTCTAAGTTGGAAATTTCTAGTTGGTTATTTAACGACTGCATTAACTGCTAGGTGTTTAGCGTCAATGGGATTGGTGATAATAAAGATGGTGTTTAACGAGATGAGGCAGAGAATTCGTCGTAGATTACCTGACATTCGGCTTACGGTTATGGAAAATCTCTGAAAAAATCCAACCAGATAACAGCCAAAGAGGGAATCGAATCCAGATCTGAAGCTCACAAATGATACCAACAAGGCACCACTTATGAGGCAACTAGGTCAGGAGATGATGGGTAGAGTGGCCAGTTCCTTTCCTCCTCCATTGCATACATTGCCGACTAGTTACATATTACACTAGTCAGACTTCAGATACATACAAACAATTTTATTGTTCTTCCTCTGACACATATCGTCAAGTGAGATGGACATATCAGCCATGGAGGAAGAAAGATAACAACAGAACACCTGAAATGATATCTATAAAGCAGCCAAGGTTCTACAAGAACTACAAAGTTTTTCATAAGTAACGATTCTATCGAAAAATCAACTATTTTAGATAATTTTTTAAAATGATGTTCATCCTCATGAGAAAACCCTTCCCGGTGCCATACAGTCGATTTGGAAACAAACACCCCACGCCACCAGAGGAAGCTACTTATCCATGTATAATATGCATTTGATGCCAACATAAAATGACCTGGAGAATGGCCTTCCGTACGCCAGGATATTGGCATACGGCCATTGTTGTGGTAGACTGGAATGATAAAAATGCCACGCAGCCGCTTAACGTTATTGCAGAAGAGAAAAGTTTCTGCCTGCTTTGAACTTGGAAACAGTGTAGCTCAAATTAAGCGTTTATTCCGTAGACGAATTGTTTCCAGGCAGGTAGACCGGTCGCACAGGCCCAATCCGTTGGCCTCTGTGATCACCTGAGTTGACTACCCTAGACTTCTTTTTCTTTTCCTGGGGATTCATCAAGAATTGTGTCTATGCGACTAAGCCACGGACCAATTTCTGAATTAATGAAACGAATTGAACATACGATACAAATGGTTACGCCTGACATGCTCACTAGAGTCCATGAAGAGTTGATACGTCGCTTACATTGTGCATTCAGGAGAACGGAAGACATTTTGAAAATTGTACACCATAATTTGTCAACAATTTAAACTGGCTTTTACATTTATGTGTTTTAATAAAGGTTTATAACATTAACCATTCTTTCGTTTAATAGCTCTGGCGACGAGGGGAGGGGGTGTTTGTTTCCAAATCGACTATAGGCACCGGGAAGTGTTCTTTCTCGTGAGGATGAACATAATTTCAAAAAATTATCCAAAATAGTTCATTTTTCGATAGACTCCTTACTTATGAAAGATGCTGTATAGTGATACGGAGTGCGTGAGTCAGTAAACAGAACTTGACACTGCCAATAACGTAGCTTCTTTTGTAATAAAACACCAACATTACAGAGTGTGGCACTTTCTCTCATAATTCCTAACAGCCTTCTATCTATTGTCAAGAAAATGTGTTTTTAGTTGTGAAAGTGCTTACCATCAATTCTTTACAGTGAAAATCAGAAATGAATATACAAAATGGAAATGCACTACACTTGAGTTTAAGCACTATCAGAAGAAATCGTCTTCAACCTCTACAATCATCCTAATTTAAAATGGTGTGGTACTAATGGCTTTCTTTCAAATGGTCAACAGTACCTACGTTGAGTTGAATAAGGTAATAAACTATGAAGAACATCTTGTTTTCGCAAGATCATCTAACATCAACGTCTAAGATCTAACATCATTGTCACTGAGGATAGAACTTGAACCATCAAAATTCGGGTTTCGAGCCACAACTTTGGGAAAAATCTTGCTGCACTGGGAGCGAGAAGATATGTACCTGAACTTGCACACATAAATTTTAATGTCATCTGATTGTGGACCCTTGTCTTTATGAAAACCTTGCTTCTCAGTTTGTACAAAAAACAGAACTGAAACCAGGACGTGAGGCTGAGCTGTTTGACCAGGAAGTTAAACAACTGGCGGCGCCTTAATTGCGTGATCGAAATGCAGGCGGCGGCGCCTGGAGCGGACGTCATGTTTATTTTCCATGAGATCAGCCCGAGCGAACGAGTCGCGCTTGTACCACAGCCTATGCTATACAGAAGACCGGAAAGTAACGCGATTTTGTCTACAGATCCGGATTCAATTTGTTTCCAAGAATTACCGCCAGGAAGATATTTACATAGTCGTTATTAGAGTAGGAACAGATGTCGTTTTACTTACAATTTTTAACGGCAGATGACAAATTAAATTCATTGTTTCAGTTATAAAACGCTTTTCATTTTCTACCGTTGTTTGAGATTTTCATCAGTGATCCAAGGGTCTTCTTCAACGTGTAACGTGCCAAAATTATAATCATTGATATTATCCACTGGATATCACAGCATACGAATTTACGTTACATAGGTGGTGATAAGGATGGTGATTAATGGTGAAATAACAAAACGTCGGCACAGGAAGTGGAAGTGTCCCTCTAAAACCTGCACCAAACACCGTCTTTGCCCATTATAAATTCAGCTACCAACGTGGTCTAGTGGTCTGCGAGCTGGCTGTGTGCTCCAAAGCTGCGTCTGTGGAGGGGGGATGTTGAAGTCTACTTAGACCAGAGCTGGGCAGCAAGAGCGGATTCTACTCTCTCACGGGGAGCCATATGATTTCTCTTCATCCCCTTTCTTCCCCACCGGACACCGCGCAGCGTTGATTCAATGACGGATGAATATTAAGCGTCCCCGTTTAGAGTCTGGTTCCGCTTCCGACGCCCAGGCCTTACTTAGACTGTTTATTTGGTTGGATTTTTTCCGAGTTTTCCCCCAACTATTATGTAATACCATGGATAATCCTCGGACTCATTTAGCCCAAATACTACCTCGTTTTTATCCATCTTACCGATACTAGACAACCGCGCATTTTATGTAGTGTCCTTTAACAACCGAGTATTTGCGTGCAACGTTGATGTATTAGTCGTAAAGTTAATGATATGCAAGAAACTATTGTGGTCGCGGAGAAAGATTCGACTTCTGACGTTTCTAGTAAGCACATAGAACTTACAGCACGCGACGTTGCAAATAACAGCATTCCCCCTTCCCTCATCCCGATGGTAGACAGCTGGAGGGCGGGCGGATGAAGGGCAGGCAGGTAAGTGCGAAAGAAAAGTTAAGAACTGTATCTATGTGGCAACGTCGCCGTCGTGTCCACTTCTAGAGTGGCTCCAGGAAGTAGTGCGAAGTATCCATTTCCCAATGACTGAGGAATCCGTAGAGTGGATGGAAGTGATGGAAGAGACTTAAAAAATATATGTTATGGAGCTATTTCCAAGTTACTTCTTTGGTTACTACAGATATTTCGCTTCGGGTTTGGGCCGAGATAATAGTCAGAATCATACTCGGCTGATGCCAGGCCGTCTCAAGGCTACATAATGCTCAGTTTAGTCCCTTAGTTGTCTTCGTTGTGCAATGTGCAGGATTAAGTCTATTAAAAGTCAATACGCGTCGCTACATCGTTAGATAATTGAAATATTATCCGAAAAGTTCACAATGGAACAGAGAATATTTATGTGTAACATAATATATGACACGACTTATATCAAGCAGTATGCAGTCAATTTAGAGACAGATTACAGTACCTGGAGTTCCAGTTCCAAGTAGAAAAACAGACAACTTGTTCTTGAACTAAGAGAAACAGGATTGCTAAATACCAGAATTCCTATGCTAAACCTTAGGTTTCTAATGGAACAAAATTCAATTAAATTGGTCTATCGTTGGAACGTTCTCCAAAGAAATCTCTACGGCGCATTTCACAAGAAGTACGCGTGTTTGAAACCTCAGCCCATGTGGTTACTAATCTTTTAAAACTGAAATCTAACAGAATGACTACAGTCTAAGAATTACGATCGCGTGACAACGTAAGCTGAGGGAATTTCTGCAACTTGTTTTTCATGACATTGTTCACTGTATGTTCATCCACTTCTAACAAATTTTCTAGTGAGGCACAGTTTCAGTTACATATGTTGCTTCACAGGACAATAGATACTGGAGCACAGATTATCTCAATAATACAAGAAATATCGTTGACAAATTGGTGTATGGTGTGTTGAAACTGAATAAGAAGATTAATAGGACCCATATATTATATATATATATATATATATATATATATATATATATATATATATATATTAAATATAGTAAATTTAGATATTCCATACTTGCGCTGTTTTTTATTTTTTGCCAGATAATGAGCGAAAAATGTATATTTTCAACAAGATTACGTTAATGATTCTCTTGATGTAATAAGAGAATGTTTGATGACAAGATAATTTATAGAGGGTTGTGGCCCGCATGTTTCCCAGATATAACCTCTGCGACTATTGTTTGTGAGTAACCTTAAAAAATAGTCTATTAAAATAATTCCCATACTATAGAAAACTTACATAAGGACAGAAATTAGAAGAATTACGGAAATGGAGCTTTTTCGAGTCAATTCCAATTTCATCCAAAGATGTCGAGAATGTCTGAATACGGACGGACACCACTTAAGGTACTTCTGTAAGCTGATACAAGTCAGTACTCATTATGAAATAAATATGTTTTTCTGTGCATGCGTTTATTAACAAAAAAGTATGTGTGTACAATTAGCCTACGCCGGAGGTTACAGAACGAGATTGCCGCTGTTTATGTTGCGCACTGAGGGAACTACGCGGAAGATTAACAGTTCGAAGTTGACGCTATCTTTCCCTCCCATCGGCAATGAGCAGGCCTATGTATTCTTTGTGTAATCTTTGATCTCTGTTATTTTAAGCTGTTGTCTCGTGCCGTGGAAATCACATAAGCAAAGAGTCACGATAGATGTGAATGTCTAATATTGGTGTATAATTCTCTCAAGAACAGGCCGATGAGTTCATTCGTTTTAAGGAAAATAGTGATAAAATGGGTAATATATTTGGTAACATTAATGCCACATTGTAATTTAATGTCCATATTCAAAGGAAAGATGATGCGGCGATAATGGACCATTGAGGTAAAAGAGTAGCAAGAGAAAACAAAGAAATTGGAGAAAATCTTCCTTACAGTATCACAAGTTACGCTAGGTCTAAATCGCGGTTGCTTGTGTTAAAAACAGTTGTGTAAGGTCATACTCATACTCCTTGCAGCGAGACATCTTCGAAGCTTGACTGGCTGGCTATCTGGTTATTTAGGAGATGGACCAGAAATGAATCCATGCACTTAGTCTTACATTAGCCCGTTTTGCGCCCTACTGTATATGCGTTGATTGTTCCAGTCCGACAGATGGTCTGGGTCGCATTTGTGAATCCGATGCTGACATGTGGACCAGTCCCCAAACCCTGACAAAGATAGTCCCATCCCCAGACGAGTGCCTGATAAGCCTCAGAGCCTGGAGCATCAGTATCGGAAAACCATAGGCCCCAAAAGAATTCACTCCAGCCTATTTTGAACTATTGAATATGACAGAGGAAATGCGGGGCAAATGGAAAGCGTTGGTTGAATGAAAGAGCGCAAACGGGAGTAACACGAGAGAAACTTTCTTCAACATCTACTTTATCCACCACAAATTCAAACACGAACAGGCCGGGGATCGAATCGGACCCCCTGGATGGAAGACCAGCCCATCACAGACGCTTGTACCTTCGAGTTTTTGTCAAATGAGCAGTGTTTGTAAGAAAACTGTTCCACAATCTTGGTTTACGATAGACATAAGAGGTCTCGAGCTCCGGTCCCGTTTAGTGAGTTCGATTCTCCTTTATTGTGGAGCAGATGGCAAGCCAGCCACTAAACAGACGCTCTCTGGGAGTCACCGAGTTACACACTCGTAGCCATAGCAACCACAGGAGTGCATTGTGAGTGCGGATCCTTTTCTGAAGTCGGCGGGATCTGATATGAAATAGAGATTACAGAGTGGAAGAATAGAGCGAGGCCCCCCCGGTGTATTGTGCCACAGAGCACAGAGTGGAAATTAATTCGACGATCTATTGGCAGACGCTCTGCTCTCGCTTTTACGACTGCCTGTGTGTTATAAGACGATCCAGAACACCACGGTGAAGGAAATTTGACATCAGAAAATAACAACAAAAGTGGCCAACTCAAGAGCAAGAGGTAAATATAACCATAAATGTCAGTAAAATTAATACACAAATAGACAAGGCTACGTACCATCATTCATTCATTTCATCGACGCCATTTAAAGTTTACAAATGTGTTCAAAACTGAAGTTAGCTTAATAAAGCAACCATTGTTGTATTCTGAACACCAACAAAAAAATTTCGGATAAACTACGGTAAACAATACATAATTATATGATTGTCATATAGACCATAACGCTTTCGGGTTAAAATTTATTACGAGAGAATATGATTATGATAGTCCATACTGCAACGCTACAATGCCTCACCGAAACTGGTGGTCGCCTTTTTGACTGCCTATTGTAAACGTTACTACGTCCTTCTATGCTTATCTAAAGAGTCACTATTATAAGATTTGACTGTATGAAAATTCAGTGTGAAAATAAATAAAAAAATAACGCTATACAAAACCACTTTCAATCACATTTTCAATGTTAATAAACCAAATAAATTAACTAATAAAACCATAGACTCCCTAAAGCACAGGGCTATCTAAGTTCTCTGGAGTATCCACAATATTACCTACTAGAGAACTTGTTCAAGTGAGAGTCGACTAATCACATTTAATGTGTGCAAATGCTAGGCCTACTTGATTTGAGTCCTATTAAATTACACGAACTTCATTTTGAATTGAACTGCGTGAAGTGAGGGCAAAATATGATTAGAGAACCTTGGTTTCAGCATTAACGTTGGATAGTGTTATTAGGTTTTGTATTAAAATAATTTTATCTTAAATTAATATAATTTAAAATATTTATATTCACGTACAGTACGTATTCGGCATCACTCTTTTTTTAGTTTCTCTACATATTACTAGAGTAAGAATTATCTTTCTGTTCGAGATTTATTTTCCTATAAAGCTTCATATATTTTGTGGGACCATTTTTTGTAGACATGTGGCGTCACACACTTGCAGATCAGCGTATTCCGAATCTCACCGGACCGGTGGATAACAATGACGTCACGCTGCAGCGAAATAGGAACAAAACTGCTGGAAGGTTCGATGGCTATCATAGCGGCTGTACTAGTTGTCTGTGCTACATTAGCAAGATTTTGCGAAATTTCGATACTGTCATCTCGTTCAAAGACAAGAGAGCATAAACAATTTATTTCTTGAATCAGTAGTAATAACTGGTCCGTTGACATATTCACTCATAAGCCATTAACATATAAATTTTTTTTTACGTTATGCTCATTACAAACAACACAGCAGAACTAAAGCAGAACACACTGCCATGACACAACAGTGTACGATGTCATTCGTCTGCTAATTCCCGCCCTATACAAGAACCAATCAGATTCACTGATGGCGGCTGGTGGAGATTGCCACCACCTCTGCGAGCTGATGGCACCGGTGCGACACCGGTGGAGCGTCAGTAACTCATCGTTGAAATTCGGAACACGGCGATGCCATCAGATTGCTGAGATTCGGAATACGCTTGATGTTAAGATTATTGCGTCATGCTCTCAGCACAACAATTGCGCAAGCTAAACAGTCAGAGATGAATAAAAAGAGATTGCAATTTTTAAAAGATCGTATTAATTAACGAATTTCAATCGCAATATATCTCGTTCGATCTTTTGCGTTTTATCAGTAGTGAGCGGCTGAATGTCTGCAAAATTTGAGGAAGTATTATATGTCTCTGGGTTATTGCTTGAACACTGTAATTTTATTTTGGGAATAAAATAAACATCATATTTACATAGATCAGGCTTTATTCTTTCATTTAAACTTAAGATTTCCTGCAGATACGCTACAGATATTAAGTTAGTAACATCCGAAACGGAGTTGCGTTAAATGTTAAAATGTTATGTTTTATTTAACGACGCTCGCAATTGCAGAGGTTATATCAGCGTCGCCGGATGTGCCGGAATTTTGTCCCGCAAGAGAGTTGCGTTAATGTTACGAGAAAACTGTTCGCTTCATTCTAGTAACCCTCGAGTAATAACGTTATTCAACGTTAAAAACATTCTGATTAAATTTATGCGTGCAAGTAGGATCTCCTATTTACTCAAGTGGAAAAATGAAAGCAACTGATCAATTCTTTCGCAACAATAAAATGGAGCAGTGCAGGATAGAAACGAATAATCGGAAGAACCTGTTCTGATATAAAAGTTGATTTTAATAGGCAGAAGAAATATTTGTGGAGCAACACTTCTCCTCGAATATGGCTCCATGCATTGTTTCTTACTTCAACGTAGGAATACGTCCAAAGTTTTCTCTTCAACATCATTCTCGATGGTTCAATGGTTACCCTGCTAGCCGTTGGATTCGAGGTGAGCGAGTTCAAACGCGAGTTGGTACATTTCAAAGAGCGATAAAATTATTAGCAAGGCTTCCTACGGAAGGGAAGTAAAGCTGGGATGCAAGTATCATATAATTACACACATTGCATGTACCACAATGTTCCAGCAAGTATTTGTCTGCCATTTCTCGTTCACGTTAATTTTCGACGCTCACTAGTTAACAAGGTTTTTGTCACAAGGGTGAAAATGGTCATTTTAGATCAATTTTTGTGTGCTGATAGTAGATCTAAACTTGAAAATGTTCCATCACGCACCATTTAAGAGGAAAATTGGAAATTGTGAAAAAAAAAAAAATAATGAATTTACCAAAGAACACGGGTATCGAACTATGGACTTTATTTAAACAGTTACAAAGTATATTCATACGTTTTATAACTTATTGTTGCTCAGGATGTACTATTTTAAGGAATAGGTTCTTTTAAATACATGACTCTGCATTAATAAGACGCGTAATTGGTGATATATATCTGTATTACTTTATTGCTTTATGGCGCTAGACCAATAGAAAGCACTGAGAGGGTGGGCTTTCAGAATGAAATAGATTGCATTTTAGGATTAGTTGAATATTGTTTGAGCTTGTGACAAGTTGTATGACTGGGTTTAAGAGTTTACCTTCGCGTTCATTTACGCTCTCTCAGAATGAAAAAAATTCGTCGTGCGTGTATAAATTCGCCGGACAGCTTTTGTTACCTATGTGGAGAATTTACGGCAAAATCGCAGCGTCGGCCTTTATCAGATAAGTTAAAACAAGCATATTATTACTATTTTGAATGTAATGTGTGTGATGAGGGCAAATCATGGGCTCCCCATGTGTGCTGCACATGTTACTCAAAATTGATACAATGGATGAATGGAGAGAAGAATCGATGTATGTCGTTTGCAGTTCCAATGATCTTTCGTGAACCGACAAGTCATGCAGAAGACTGTTTCTGTTTAACAAAGATTACGCGATTTTCAAAGAAAACAAGATCTAAATTGAATATCCTAATGTTCCATCTGCAATAAGATCTGCACCACATGGACCAAAACTCCCTGTTCCTAATCTTCCTTCGCAATTGGAGGAATTGGTTCTTCCAATAGAACAAACAAATGACTTGGCTCAACCATCAACATCCTCTGATGCGCCCTATAGCCCAAAACATCATAAAGAACCCCATTTAATTCAACAATATGAACTGAACGACTTAATAAGAGATCTTAATTTCACTAAACAACAAGCTGAGATTTTAGGGTCTAGACTGCAACAATGGAACCTGCTAGCACCAGATACTAGAATTTCATTGTACAGGATGAGACATGAACGGTTTTCAAAGCATTTTATAATGAAGAATTCTATGTGCGTGTATGTAAATATAGACGGCTTAATGGAAGAACTAGGATTTCAGCACATCCCAGAGGAATGGAGGTTATTCATAGATTCTTCCAAAATAAGTTTAAAAGCAATGTTATTGCACAATGGAAACACTAAAACCATCAATTCCAGTAGCGTATTCAGTAGATATGAAGGAAACTTATACAAATTTGTCAGTGTTACTAGATGCAGTCCAATATAAAACATACTGCTGGCAACTCTGCGGAGATTTGAAAATTTTCGCTTTATTGCTCGGACTTCAGGATGGATTCACAAAATACTGTTGCCTTCTCTGTTTGTGGGGTAGTAGAGCGACTGAAAAACACTATATAGTGAAAGACTGGCCTCCCAGAGAAAGCTATGTCCCTTTAGTAAAACCGGAAAAAGTAATGCTTCCTCCTTTACATATCAAGCTTGGTTTAATGAAGAATTTCGTTAAAGCTATGGAGAAAAATGGAGAAGGTTTTGCATATGTAAGGAATGTTTCCGAAACTCAGTGAGACTAAAGTGAAAGAGGGAATTTTTGTTGACCTCCAAATTAGGAATCTTTTGAAAGATGAGAGCTTCGAAAAAAAATTAACTTTTGAGGAACTAGAAGCTTGGAATGCTTTTGGAAGTGTTGCTAGTGGGTTTTTAGGTAATAATAAAGCTGACAATTACCAACAGCTTGTACAAGAACTCCTGCATAGTAACCAGAAACTTGGTTGTCGAGTGTCATTGAAAATACATTTCCTATATTTCCATCTGGACTTTTCCCAGAGAACTTATGAGCTGCAAGCGATGAAAAAGGGGAAAGATTCCATCAAGATATACACAGGATGGAACAACGATATCAAGGAAGGTGGGATTCTAGTATGATGGGGGACTACTGTTGGTTTTGTTCAGAGAAGGTGACTCAAACTACAAGAGGAAAAAATAACTGTCAGTAACTAAATACTTTTTTTTTTTAAATCTAGCTTGAAGTCTGTATATGTTTGTTTACTTCAATGTAGGGCTCCTAAGTTATTTGATTTGAGATTGTAATCAATTTAATTTATAAACCTTAAAAAATTATAGTTAATTTGATCCAGTTTTAAATTAATAAAGTAGAAGCCTATTTTGAAGGGAAAAAAGGAACATAATGTCATTTTTCTTATTGTAATTATTATTTATGCAGCGTTATTATTTTCTTGTGAAACGTCAGTGTATTTTGTGTGTAAATTTTGCATCTTAGGAATTTACTTATTTTCACTGTTGTAATTACGTATTTTGAAATGCGCGAAAACGTTTTTTTTAATCAAAATACTTCCCCTTCTGTCACACAAAAATGTTACGTGTTACAGATTTTTCGCTGCCATTTTCGTAATCAGCAGGGTCGATTTAGTAAAAATCAGCTGATTTCATTTCTGTGACAGACAAAAAGTTAAAATTTGTTGACTAATGTAATCTATATAGCGGAAAGTGTCGTCATCTACATAAAGTACTAATACTGTTCTCTTCAGCTGTGTTGCCACACTAAACTCTAAAATCCACCACACACGTAGCAACCTAGTTACATAGATTTTCACAAAAATTTCACACAAATAAAGGATACACTATAATTTTTTTCTGTGTTTATGGACTTCATTTTTAAATAAAAAATATGAATTACAATCGCGTGTCTTTGTTTGTTTTCAGTTCTACCTCCTCTGCTGCTCTACAATACTGATAAATATTATGCGAAAAGATAATTAAATGCAACACTATTCACTACCTGCAGGCTATGTGAAATACGAAATTTTTGCTGTGGTTAGTGGAAGGTTATATGAGACTACAACACGTAATATTTTACGTTTGCATCAGCAATCTTCCTATAAGTAGCGAGGTAGCTATAACAACCCATGAAATACGTAGAAATGCTAAGGAAAAAATAGTAAAATTTTATAATATCATAGATTTATTAATTTGTCAGACAGAATAATATCTGTAATATTGACAATTAATATTTGAGGAGAAAAATTCGCTCCGGCGCCAGGGATCGAACCCGGGTCCTTGGTTCTACGTACCAAGCGCTCTGATCAGTGAGCTACGCCGAATTCAATCCACAGCACCGGATCGAATTCTCCTCCTTCAATATTTCCCTTTATGGCCTGACTCCATGTTAGGCATATATGCTGACGGATATGTCCAATGTCAACTGCCATTATATTAGGAACGCACTCAGTTGAGTGACTTATTTGGCTGGGATTCCGCAGTTAAGTGCACAGTAATCTACACTAACATATGCACTGCTAGCTATGAGAATATTATAGATTTATTAATTTGTTAGACAGAATAATATCTGTAATATTAACAATTAATATTTGAGGAGAAAAAATGGACAGATGAACAAGTGAAATCCTTTAAATGTCCGGCTGTTGCATATCATATGAGAAAAGCAATGAAACAAAAAAATAATCAATTTAATAACTACCAAAAAAAATAATACGCCAAACATTAGGGGAAAAAGTACAAAAAGAGACCTAATGAACTTTTACAAAGAAATGGCAATTCCTGCATGTTATATGGAACCGAAAGTTCTGTCCTAACAGAAAATAAAAAAAGAGAATTGAAGGAGGCGAAATTAAGTTCCTTATATATGTAGCTGGATATTAGAGAGGAATAAAACTAACTGCCGCTCTCGCTCGCTGTGTTCGTTGCACTTGTCTTTCGAGTCTCGTCTTATAACTCTCGTGCGCTTCGAGTCTTGCTCATCATTCTCGAAATAGTATTTGGTCGACGTGGAAAGATTTCGTTACTTTGAATAACATAATAATTTAAATAAATAAGATTAGAAATGTTTAATTGAGACAAAAAGACAAAACAAAACAATATCTTAGTTACCAAAATGTTCTGGTTCTATTATATATTACCGATGGTTATATAAATAGAAAAAAAGACAATTCTGAAATAAATTTGAATTTCTAAGAAACATAAAACATAATGTTAAATAAAGAGTTAATATTTATTTACTTGAGATTATACACTTGATCTCAAACATACGAAAAAGAATCCTAGCCTTTTAATACGGTATGGCATAGTTGCGCCCCGCTGTCAATTGGGAGGCCTAGGCATGGCATAATTGCGCCCCGAAGAAATCAGGTAGCAGATGGGACATGGCATAGTTGAGCCCCGAAGAAATCAAGGTAGCAGATGGGACATGGCATATTTGCGCCCCGAAGAAATCAAGGTAGCAGGATGGACATGACATAGTTGCGCTCCGATGAGCATAGTACACACGAAAGTGATTGTCATATAATAAATAAATTACTTAAAAATATTACAGTGATAGCTGCATTGAAATCAGGTAGGCCTAGCGTATGATCAATTTTGCTATTTAAAATAACACTTTTCTTATTGATCACACAATAAATGAACTGCATTTTTTGTTTCTATATCGATATCTTAACCCTACGGTACAGGGTTTCGAAAATTGAAACTTAGGACCATTATCAATTATTAACTCTTCACCCTTTTCACTAAACTTAACATTCATTTTAAATTAACCTCACTATACGCCACAGACTGTGTGAAAATCACTAATAAAATGTCAAGACTGCTAAGGCCCCATATTCCAAAGGCTCACTCATTTGAATATGGCAGTTAATAAAGTACTGCCAACTTCATTGTGTTCATTTTAACGGTAGGCTATTGATAATCACTGGATAAACAGTAGAAAAACATACGATGAAAGAGTAATGGAACGGAGAAAAATTCTCTCCGGCGCCGGGATTTGAACCCGGGTTTTCAGCTCTACGTGCTGATGCTTTATCGGGTTCAAATCCCGGCGCCGGAGAGAATTTTTCTCCGTTCCATTACTCTTTCATCGTATGATGACGCAGAATATCTGCATGGAAATATCATATGTATTTCGGTGCATTAAAATCTTATATATAAAAGTCAATGTGGCTATGTATGCATGTATGTATGTATGTATGTATGTATGTATGTATGTATGTATGTATGTATGTATGTATGTATGTATGTACTCAATACAAATCTACACGCTTTGATCGATATTTGCCAAAGTTTGCACATTTAATCTTCATAACCCAGAGAAGAACATAGGCTACATTAAAATTGGACAGATGGACGTTAAATTATTGAAAACAATAAAAATTAGAACGTAAAAAAGCCTTTATGATATTAAAATGGCCTCTTCTACAATCAATTGTTTTTTTATTGACGTCATCCAGTCACGTCTTCTTCCGTTGTAAAAGCGGCCATATTGTTATTGGAATATAAAATAAAATAATATTAAATTAAAACTACGTAAATGAGGTACGATCTCTTGATTGAATGTATCATGGGCAATAATATACAATACAAAATGACATAAAACACATATTTGTTTAGTTTCTATAAATTCAAAATCAAACATAATAGACAGCAAATGTAAACATTCATAATACTGAAATTCAAGCACTTCAATACATAGTTTTCTGTAGCGTAGTGGTAAGATGAGTGATTATAGTGTAAGGGGTCACAGATTCGAACCTGAGCTCAACTCCTCTTTTTTTTTATAATTTATTTACATTATTTTAGATACGTTATTTTATTTTAACCCGCCATAAAGGGAGTTTTAGTACATAAATAATATACCCGTAGTATTTTATTTATGTTGTCTCAAACAAAGTTTCCATACAATTATACTGATATATTTATATATATGGTAAAAGTGAATGTGGGTATGTATGTTCTCAATACAAATCTACACGCTTTGACCGATATGTGCCAAAGTTTGCACATTTAACCTTCATAACCAGGAGAAAAACATAGGCTATATTAAAATTGTACAAATGGACGTTAAATTAATTAAAATATAAAAAATAGAAATAAATACTACCAAACATGTGATATTAAAATGCTACCTTCTATAGTCAATTTTTTTTTATTATTGTCTTTTGTATTCAACATCGACTTTCACAAGGCCATGGAAATTATAACACGAATAACATTGTCGGTAAACATCATGAAGGCTAAAACTAGATAATTCGCACAATAAATATCTTTACGCAGTCCATGACCGTATTATGAATTTCTCGATGCAGTTGTAGATAGTGAGCAGGCTGTGTTTTATCCAACTGAATTCTAGAATTCCTTCAAACTACAAGGATTGCTACCACATAATTTACTTAATATTGAATAACCAGACGTACTACTGCCAAATATTAACTCACCAAAATTATGCACCAACATGAATTGGAGTGAAGAACCCATGCGAAACGTAATAAAGTCACAATATTAACTGGAAAAACGAAAGGATAAGATGTTTTTATCTCACGTATTGCTATGATACCCATTCTATTTAATGCAATTGCAATTCAGTGCGACTAGCATTTGTAATGACCATATTAAAATGAAGCTCAAGGACAGTACCTCAAAGTTGCAGACATTTACTTAAAAACTGCGTGTTTTTCACATCCTCGACTATATTTTGTACAAAGGAGCGGGGGAAAAAAAAAAAGATTTTACACATATCAAAAAGCAATTCAATGATATTTCTGTCATGTTGCTAATGTAGTATGTGAATGTACATAAGCCGACTGACAATAGCATTGTATTAATTCTAAAATATAAGTCTCTCAAAATATTGTTGTTCACGCCCGAAAATATGTTACTGCGAAATTTTATCTGTATAATCACGTAGCAAATGTAGTATGTTATGGGTTGTGGAAATAACAATCTCTTAATTTCTAAAATACCGTCAAGCCTATACGTCTCTCAAAATATTAGTATTTATGTAAAAAAATGACTTATTGCAAGTTCATATTGTATCTGTATTCTGTGTATAAAATAAGAATTAATATAATATGTTCTGAATTTGTGAGATATAATTTTCCAAGTCATATTAAAAAAAACTGGGTATGATATAAGTGGGTGTACAGCGGTCAAGGGGTAAAAATCTTCCAATATAAATTAAATTATATATGTACATATTGATTCGATGCTGAAACTGATCAGAAAGAGGAAAAGGAATCATATTATTGTTGGGTTTTACTTTGAATAATTGCGAGGGAAAAATTGTTCCGGAGCCGGGTATCGAACCCGGGACCTTTGGTTTAACGTACCAAAAGGTCTACCACTGAGCTACTCGGGAACTCTAACCGACACCGATCCAATTGTTCCCTCTATATCCACAGACCTCAAAGTGGGCTGACAACCGTCAAGCAACCAACTTCGAGTGCACACTAACTCCGTGTGACTTAAATTGTGGCTTTCTGTTAACGAACAGTGACATGTATTATGCAAATCAAGATTTCAGGTATAACTCCCTGTAAAGTTGATTTGAATAATTTCGAGGGAAAAATTGTTCAGGAGCCGGGTATCGAACCCGGGACCTTTGGTTTGATTTGCGGGTTTTACTTTGTTCATAGTTCGATTTTTCTATTATTTTATTTATATTTCTGGCGATGTGGAAGAGAAGGCCTAATGGCCTCAACTACATCAGAATAAATAAATAAAAACAAATATATAAATAAAAAACAAAACCTTGAACGTCAGGCACATGATGACATGTTTTCTTTTCGGTGCCTGATTTACAACTGTTTTAAATTGAGTTAACGCTGGTAGGCATTTCGCTAAGGAGTTCATCAATTCATGTAAGTGACGTTAAGTAAAGAATAAATCTTAGCTTAGTAAAGGCAATTCGTTTTGGTTGTCTATAGTTAGGTTTCCGAGATTTCCGAAAATGTAATAAGCAGTTTAATTAAAAACAGAAGCAGAAAGGAAAACCCATGCAACGCCGGGTGGTTTTAGCTAGTAATATATATAGTAGAAAAACATATAATAAAGTACTGCCAACTTCATGGTGTTCATTTTAACGGTAGGCTATCGATAATCACTGCATAAACAGTAGAAAAATAGTTAATAAAATACTGCCAACTTCATGGTGTTCATTTTAACGGTATCGATAATGAATATAAATCGAATAAGAAATCAATAAGGTTGGTTGATTACGAGACTCGAGTTTCCGTAGTGTCTTTTTCTCTACCTATTTCATCTGGGCGCAACTATGCCATGACCGTTTCTCTACCTGAAGGGAACGTGGCGCAACTATGCCATGCCTTTTTCTCTACCTGATGGGAACGGGGCGCAACTATGTCCACAAAACAGGGATCCTTTTTTATATGCTGCATTTTATCTGACCGTGTGGCGCAACTATGCCCTGCCCTTTTAATAAGGGTCTTGTAATTAAATAAAGATTGGAGAACGGATTATTATACACTGAAAGATAGAGATGATATTTCAAATAGGCTACTTGATTGTTTATACATATACAACAGTTGCCAAAACAGATAAAAGTTCAGTCTGGTTTGTGAGTATAAACAACTGTGACGATTCAAAGCTGCTTGACGTTCGAGAATTGACCATTCCCGAAGTCTTGAAACACTCATAAGCAGTCTTTACATCAACGACGCGACGTAGGCAATATTTTCGTGCTGGTTTTCGGCTTTGCGGAGGCTGTTAGTCTTGCTTTCTCGATCGTTGTTAAACTCTACTGGATATAGGCTACTCTCTTCGTTAAATAAAAGTGAAGACAAAAGCTGAATTAAACATTGATAACGTTGTACAGTTAATAAAACAGTATCAGAAGTATTGGAAGGATCAAACTGATAAGATGCCAGCTAAACGTGTTGCAACAGCAGCCGTGAGTTATAATCCGAAAGGGAAAAGTTTACTAGGAAAGCCAATGAAAATTTGGCGAGATCAATTTCACAGGAGAAGGAATAGGCAAATAAACCTAATTACTGAAGAAGAAGAAGAAGAAGAAGAAGAAGATGAAGAAGAAGAAGAAGAAAGGAGAAGAAGAGGAAGAGGAAGATAATGACAACGAATTTGTAATATTATTCAACTACTATTGTTTTCCTCGAATATTGTACACAGTTCATTCCTAACAACATGTTACGTCATACATTCTCCTACAATTTCTTCCGACTTGAGACGTTAGGGATAGGATTAAGCTTCCAGTTCAGAGTTTATTCCTTATACTGTTGGTTCGGAAATTTTATTTAGACCATGGTATTCCAAATAAAGTGAAACAATAACAAAATAACAAAAAAATGTCCATCTCTACTCTTAATATTATAATGACACAATATGATTTTGTAATTTATTCTTAACAGGGTTAATGCCAGGCAAGAATTCCTAATAATATCGTATTACTTCTTTGACTTTCTGTAAACAAACGTGCATCGCACTCCGGGAATATTTTTACCAACGACTGCACAGTGTAAGTGCTTTTATCATATTAGAAAAAAATTACTCGAAGTTGTAGAAACCTAGAAGCAAATCTCCATGCCACAGCAGAATTAATTGAAAATGTAAAAGTAGAACTTGTTTAAATGATAAAGGAGCGGTTCACTGAGCGCGGATACCGTACTTTGAACTTACTTCAGCGATAAGACGGAGGGTGTTAAATGACCCAATCACTCCCAAGACAGCTCTGAAAAAAAATTGAAGAGGCGACGAAGCACCGGAAGAGGGAATTGATTGAAGATGAACACGAGGAAGAAGAAGAAAAATAAGAAGTCTACGACTGAAAATGGAGTTCACGTGTCGCGCGTAACTTTCTGTCTTCTAGTTTCTATGGAAACGCATATTCCTTTTCAGGTACAGTTCGAACCAAAAGTTAACTTTTAAATAAGTGCTAATATGCAGGTTATTGGTCATATTTTCATACAACCAGCGTTCAACCTGAAGCGGAACAGGTCAGAAGATCTAATCAAAGACAGTTGATGATGATGACGATGATATTGTGATAGATTTATTGATATTAGTTCACAAAAGTACAAACTTAATAATTTAAAAAAATGATCTATATACAAAAGTAGTTATAGTCTACATAATAAATATACAATCTCCTAAACTAATTAATTTATCGCAAATCTCCGTAATTAATTGTTCAAACTTGCACTTACGTCTAGTTTTAGTGCATGTTTAAACCAATCGTGATAACCATTAAAACTTTAAAACTTATTTATCTGCTCCTTTTCACAATTTTCTACCATGAACATTTTTGAATCAATTTTTCTTCTTCTTTTTTCTTATTTTTTTACTTTAAACATCTAAATTTATTCTATGACTTTCATATTTATGTTTAATTATAGATTCACTTATGCCTATTAACTAATTATTCCATGTCATCATACTGCATCCAGGTTAGCAGTTGTTGACATATAGCCAGCACACTGCAATAGTTGAATCGGTATTTCTCAGTGAGTACAGTAGGTCAGTTTAAATTCCTGCTACATGCTTGTCGGCAAGTTATTTGCTTCTTTGTACATCTTGCAGCATACATGTGAACATACTTGACATATTAATTACGTAAATCAATATCAATTACAGTTACACCATTCTTTTCCATGCTCACACTTTCGTTTAGGGGAGAGTCGGGTAGTATCGGACATCGGGTAACATCGGACAGTGAGTTTCTTTCATCTATCACATGATGATAGAACCTGATTGACATGGTTACGTTTCTGTGAGGTCGCATAGAGAAACGTAACCATGTCATTCAGGTACTACCATATGGTGGTAGATGAAAGAAACGCACTGTCCGATACTATCCGATGTCCGATACTACCCGACTCTCCCCTAATACTATTCTACTTTTTATTAAATTTATTTTATGTGTAATCTTATTGAAATTTAAAATCTTGAAATATACAAATTAATTTTATGATGTCTTTATAAACAAATAATTTTACTACTAAATACATCTTTCTTGTTCAGATTACTTTTTTTTTTTTTTTTTTTTTTTTTTTTTTGTAATAGGAAAGTTAAGTTTTTGTTGTTGCCTACCTCTTAGTAAATAGTTTGTTCAGTACTTCTATCATTATTTGTATTTGATTGTTCATAATTTTTTCTGCTAATGCTTCTTTTACCTCTAATTAAGTGATCGTCCTCAACTTCATCATCCTCGGTAGAATCCGCCAACCAATGACGATGATATTTAGATATTAGTAACGTTAGAAACGCTCTTTTTGTAATCTCCATTTTCTAATATTTATTTGCGTCTAATACCTGTGATCCTACACCTTTCACACATTAACAGATGCCTCTGGTGTGTGTGACGTCTGCCAATCCATTGGACCACGTCCAGGGCCACCTGTCATGAATGAATAATGGTGTCTGCCAACGATCATCTGTTTCTGGGCATTTACAATTGCAGTGCGGCTCTGTTTCATTTGACGGATGACAGTCAATAAAGAAACTGCGAAATGGTTACAAGGAAAATTGCACCAACATCATAGTTATTTCCGCCAGGAATTCTACTCGAACTACCCGACATTCGCATCCTGGGGGCTATATCTGTTAGTGTAACTAGTTTTGTCGTAGCTTAGACAGCTAACTTCTCAGTAAAGAAACTTGAATTTGATAATGGCTAAGTCCTATCAGATTTGTGATGGATAATGCGGCCTTTAAAGCAAGAATTCTACGGTTATTTCAGTTTTCCTACTGTTTACACCAGAGCCTACAGTTTTGCCATTAAAACTATAGAATCACCTCAACGTGTCTAAGTAGTTTCTGTAGTTTAAGAAGAATATCAAATAAATTATGGAAAATAGTAGTAGCATGAAAATTTCGGGTCACATCCATAGGAAAACAATCGTGAACAGTTTCAACGAAGTACGTCATTCATTTTCTATGAAGATCGAACGTTATATCCCTCATTGCATGTGATCTGTTTGTTCTGTTAAGGCTGATTCACAATAAACCGGGAACGGGAACGGCAACGAGAACGATAACGGAAGAAATGTTAAAATAAATGTATTTAAATTTGAGCATTCACAATAGTTAATTTTGAATGCTCACATATAAATACATTTATTTTAACATTATTTCCATTCTCGTTCTCGTTTCCGTTCCCAGTTTATTGTGAACCATCCCTTATGCTTCGAAAGGTCCGGAGCTTGAGAGACCTTATCCGAAAATTTTAGAGAAGTTAAGAAATCAACATTTACAACGAGGTCTTCATATCCTACTTTTCTTTCCTATTTTTCTGCACAGCAAAATCTTTGATCTACTAGCTTAAGGCTGGTTCACAATAAACCGAGAATGGAAACGTTAACGAGAACGGGAACGGAAATAATGTTAAAATAAATGCATTTAAATACGAGCATTCACAATAGTTAGTTCTGAATGCTCACATTTAAATACATTTATTTTAACAATATTTCCGTTCTCGTTTTTGTTGTCGTTTCCGTTTCCGGTTTATTGTGAACCAGCCTTTACTATATTAGGAATATATTCTTTCTGTATTGTAAGCACTGCCAAATAACTAAGTCTATCTTGTCCCATTGTAATTTTAAAATAAATGTAGTAATTTCTAACATGCTTTCTCGAAATGTAACAACTTCTGTAAAATTTTTGAAGAAAGCGATTACATGCGTAACCGAACATAACTAAAATTTTTTAATTGGTTATTTATGACGCTTTTTCAACTACTATGGTTACATAGCGTCTGAATGAGATGAAGGTGATAATGCCAGCGAAATGAGTCCAGAGTCCAACGCCGAAAGGTACCGAGCATTTGTTCTTATTGGGTTGAGGGTTAACCCTCAACCAGGTTACTTGTGCCAACCAGGATTTGAATCAGGGCCTGCTCGTTCACGGTCAGGCATGCTAACCGTTATTCCACAGCGGTGGACATAACTAGAATTATAAATAACAAACATGTAAAATGGTGAATTTATTTCACAATCATTAGAATCAAATTATTCTGAAATTATAGGTCTACTCTTATTGACAACTTATTATAATTTGAGTTTGAAGTTGAAATATTAAACAATAAAAACCATAAAATTGAATTACTGTCTCTAAAAATAAAAGAAATAAAACATTTTTACAGTTTGTAGAAACATTTTCCACGAATAAATGAAACAAATTATTAGAATGTTTTGTCCTTTAAAAGAAAAGTAAAATTTGGTTCCATTCTGTATATTCAGTACAGTGGTAATATAATCTAAAAATGACTAACTAAATTTTCCAAATAAATCTCAGATATTTTTAAAATTTTACAATGATGCATGAGACAGTATAGTTCTACATCTTTGTAAGTAGATCTATTCAACAATGCGTGTAGAAGTGACTCAACTGAATTTTTTTAAGCTCAAAGAGCCAAAGTTTACCGCGAACTCTGTAGTATTCTTTAGCCTTTTGTAGAGGTCTATGTGTACATGTGTCTATAGAAAACACCCGAGTATGAACTAGTGGAACTTATAGAAGAAAGGAAATTTGACAACTAAATCTACAAGGTCTTTTTTCTTCTGTTTTATGACAACACACAATCCACACTTGCTATGTCAGTTCTTTGAATTTCCTACACTTGACAATATACGGTATATGTTTTTATAAGAGACAGGCAATACGATAGCCTTGTTCACAACTCACCGATATAGACGTTAACAGCAGGGAAGAGTTGCAAAGAATTTGTTGGTTAACCGAGACAGAGTTCTACCTATTCACATGGAGAGAAATGGAAAGAAAAGACAGCACCGCGAAACCTGTTGTTTGTTTAAAACAACTAAATCAGCGACGTGTCTACTTAAAACTTTACCTCACTTCCGGCACAGAGCAGAGACTCCTTTGTGTCGCTGTCTACCAAGTTACAGAATTCCTGCAGAATTATTCATGAATAAGGCAGTGGAATTCTCTCGCTCATCCCCTCCTACTTCCGCACATCCTCCAAACTAATTCTGAAGAAGTAGAGAGGAAGGCAATCAGGCATGCCACTTCGGCTTTCGGACACCAGAACATCTGAAGAAGTAAACGTGATTAAGTTCCACGTTGCTGCGTGTAGATAGTTTCCCGTCAAACAGGAACATTATAAATCAAATTTCGCTTTGAGGATTTCGATTTCGTTGAAACTTATAGCCAGTCCGTGGGTACAGAAACTCAAATCAGAGCACCATGTGAAATAGCACATACTTTATCATTATCGTTTGTGTAAAAAATCAGTATTTTACAATTATTGTCCACAAATTAAATTCTGAAAGGAAGAAAACGAATGAAATGATATTTTCAGAATTATATATATATATATATATATATATATATAAGATAACTAAAATCTTTTTTTTTTTTTTTGTCCACCGCTGTGGTCTCGTCTTAGCGTCTTAGCTCCCGAACCCAGCGGGCCGGGGTTCGATTCGTCGCTTGGGACGAGTTGCCTGGGTGAGGTTTTATCGGTGTTTTTCTCTCACTCCTATGGATGAATATCAGATAACTTTATCAGGTACATGAAATCCCACTCATTCTCGCCAATTCCGTTTCTCCCTTATCATCCTTTACTCATCCTTCCGGTTGTCATCCTTGGTTTACAGATCGTACCTGCGGCGGCCCTCCGAAGCTGCTGACACTCTCGGCTGGCCTTTATGGATATGTCAAGCGTGGTAGTTGGTGACCCAGCAGCGGAATCCACTCCCCTCCCGACGGAAGAAGGGGCCTACACCTCAGACGGGAGGGGTGGTTTACACCTCAGACCGTTTGAGGGGAGAATGTGGGGCTGTTGGGGAGATAACTTGGGATTTGACCTTCATATAAAAATGAAACCCTCTTCCTTGTTTTCCTTGTATTCCACTTGTTTTTCTCTTATCTCTTTACTTTTATTGTTCTCATGGTCTTCTTGTTCACTTTGTGTTTCCATTGATTCCTTTGTGTTTCTCTTGTTCTTGTCTTCCTCTCGTTCTGATGATGCACATACCCTTTCTTGTGTTCCAATTATTGTTCTCCTTGTCTTTCCGTTGTCTTCCTTGTCTTCATCTTGTTCTACTTGCCTTCAATTTGCTCTCCTTATATTTTTCTTCTTGTCATTGTATTCTAAGCGTTATCTTTTCTTGTCTTTCCCTTGCTCCCTTGTCTTTCCTTCCTTTTCCTTGTCTTTGCCTTATTCTCTTTGTATTCGCTTTGCTCTCCTTGTATTGCTCTTATTTTTCTTGTATTCCCCTCGTTGTCCTTTCTTATCTTCCCTTTGTTCTGTTTGTTTTCCCATTATCCTTACATTCCCCTTGTTCTCCTTCCTTGTTTTCCCTTGTTTTGCTTGTCTTCCTATTATCCTTATAGTCTCATTCTCCTTGCGTTCCCGCGTTCTCCTTTGACTTCTCATTTTCTCCTTGTCTTTCTCATGTTTTTCTTGTCTTCGCCTTGTTTTATTTGTCTTCCCTTTGTCCTCCTTACATTCTCCTTCTTCTCCTTGCATTTCGAACCTACACGTAGTTTTATATCATCTGATTGAGGTTCTGGCTGATATGTACTGTACATCTATTATCAGGCAGTACATCTCACTTGACGATATGTGTCAGAAGAAGAACAATTGTTTGTATGGATCTTTAGTCTGACTAGCGTCATATGTAGCTAGTCGGCGATGTATGCAGTGGAGGGAAAAAGGAACTGGCCACCTACCTCATTATCTCCTGGCCTAGTCGCCTCATAAGTGGTGCCTTCTTGGTATCTTTTATGAGGTTCAGACTTGTCTTCGAACAGTTGACTAAACATACAGATATGGAGCATAGTAAAACTATTCACCTGTCGACAGGTGACCGCATACACACATAGTTCTACGAAAAGATATGCAGCATAGTAAAGCTATGAACCTGTCGATATGTGATCGCGCGTACACGAGTTCTACGCAAGATATGCGGCACAGTAAAACTATTCACATGTCAGTTTCTTATTCTCACAAAATTGCACTTAACTTACTGACTACTACTCAGCATGTTCACCCTTCAGCCTAACGGAAGAGAACGTACTATAGCTCGACCAACTACAAAAAGACCTTCGACTTTTTCAATACTCACGTGGCCATGGAGGGGGATACGTTATCACTCATCATTATGCGAGCAGCTCGCTAGGCTGGATTACACTAGTCGAACTCCAACTGTGGTAGACAATGTCACTGTCCCTTCCTTCAAAACGTTTTTTTATCAAGCTGGCCGAAACTCCCGTAGTTTCCTTTTTGATGTGACGACATTATAATATTTCAACTTAAATTCATTTTTTTTCTCTTTTAAATACTTCGCATCACTTTTCAAAAGCCTGCTGCACACACTTGGTTTCCCTTCCATTATTATAAATTACAATCTGTTTTAACTATACACAATTACGTAGAAATGGAATATTAATAATTGTTTGAAAATTCAAAGACTGGACGCGGATACGAGTGCTGTTTCGAATAGTTTAAAACGTACTCCCTGCGAGACGTCGATCAGGGAGCGCATCTACAACACAACAGATCCCCCACTATGACAACCTACGCACGAACGAACACTGGTTTGTGGCGCAGGTTTTAATGTCAGTGGTCGGGCTGTAAGTACGTTTTAGTGTTTGTTATGCGTAGTAGTGTCAAGATATGTGCTAAAATCCTTAAGCGGTTAAAACATGAAGGGATGAGAGTGGAGGACGGCGAATATTTTTATAACATGGTAGAACAAGCACGATATGCTACCTTCTGCATAGCGAACATGAACGAATATCTAACTTCACCAAACTTGAACCGAACGTATTGCACGACGCTAATGCCTACCATTAAATCCTAGGTTTACGGGTTAAAATCTCATCGAGAGCTATTCATTTAGTGCTATGAAAATTCTCGCATGATATTTTTAAGATGGAAATAAATATGAGAAGCTCGGATTATAGATTGACGATACGTAAAACCACAAATTCCTAAATGGGGGAGACTTCCAGAAAAAATCTATAGGTCATTTCTTCCCTACGTCAAAATGTTGAGATAAAATAATGGACCCATATTATGGGGCCCATTTTTTGTGTGTGTTTATCCTACCCGCATCCCGTTTCGTACCGTACTACAACTTTTGTATGCTTCTCTGCAAGAAACCTGCTGCCAGTGTTCCTAAACAATTCTTGACGTCCGTCTTCCCGTCATCATTACTGTTGAAGTTCTGTTCCACTACAACTCTCTTCAAGCAGGAGAAAAAAGGTTAAAGTCGCTAAGTGAAAGATCGGAGTGACGTAAAGCTGTAATGATCAACATTTACGATGACGTGGAGACAGCAGTGAAAGACTGAGAGGAAGCAAGAATACAGACTACTCTGAGAAGAGAGTACAATAATTTGTGTTTCTGCCTGATAGCTACTACTATGTAGGGAGAGATTATTTTATTTATTTATCTCTCTACCTATTTATTTACTTACTTATTTACTTAATTATTTATTTCAGAGAGATCCCTTGAGGAAAAGCTTATGTGAAAAAATCAAATCTTATATTCAAGACGTGTTTCTGAAGTAACGCGGTGCCAAATTAGGTCTAACCTCCCTGATTATCTTCCATCTTGTATATAATTATTAGGCTATAGTCAATAGGTGCAGTTTACATAAAGATAGCAATGATACAGCCTGTGCCTTGTTTTGAAAACTGTTGTAACGGTATAACTGAATGTGGTAGCCTTGGTAGCTCAGTTAGCTTACGATGACTATGAACACGGATTCGAATCTCGGAATGACGAACTCTTATATCTGCAGTGCCTGGGAAAAGTGACATAAGTTAGTTTTCACAAACCTTTTTTGATAATTTATTGACAACTTACACTGGTTTATGTCGATTTGATTTTTTTCTGTATGAATTATTGTAATGGGAGAAATACTTATGTCTCTTTTTAAAAGCGAGCAGATGTTCCGTAAGTTGTCAATAAATTATCAAAAAAGGTTTGTGGAAACTGACTTATGTCACTTTTCCCAGGTACTGCAGATATTATGTGGGAGAAAGCAGAATTGCAATATTACATCTTTATTTTGTGTAATGAGAATATAGAATTTTGGAAAGGAGCAATAAATAATAATAATAATAATAATAATAATAATAATAATAATAATACTTGCTTACAAACGGCTTTTAAGGAACCCGCAGGTTCATTGCCGCCCTCACATAAGCCCGCCATCGGTCCCTATCCTGTGCAAGATATTATTATTATTATTATTATTATTATTATTATTATTATTATTATTATTATTGATGTAGGCTAATATATTTCTAAATTCAGACAATTTCCTTCCTGAATACCCATCATGTTATATAGTTACTACGTTTATAGTCGATCCTCAGATCAGTAATCAGATCGTTGTAGAAATACGATTATTACCATTTCTTCCTTTCATGGATGATAGAGATTGCGCACATAATGGAAAGATGGCAAGAAGGACAAGAGTACTTTCGTAAAATTCTGATCTGCTACAACATGATATACCGGTATCGGATGTGTTGTAGGTTAGGTGTATAGCTGAGTGAATCACGGAATTTGTCGAAGAAATATTTCTTCAGATAGTCGAAATGATGTATCACCACACGTAAAGAAAAACACACTGTAAAGATAAAAAATGGGTTTCTCTAAGAATATTTATCTCCTAAGGCAAAATTGCGTTCTGATGTTTTTTTTTAAATTAATAATGTTCTTTGTAAAATTAGAACTGGTGTAAACAAAAGAGCTATTTAAAACGGTGGAATCCCCTGTTAACATTTCCGTTTGTAGTGACTAAGCCAATATCTTCATTGATAAATATTTCAATGTGCCAATAAACTATTATATCACAAATAAAATTGACAACCAGATAGCTAGGCATAGGCGGAATTATGGGGGTATGGGGGACACTGCCCCCTCCAAACTTGTCAGAATTTTTTTTTTGTACTAACGTTAGGAAATATTGAATTCAAAAGATCTTTTTTGGTTTTGTTTATGATTAAGTTTCTGTTCTTAAATTGATTAATTATTGCCTTCAGATCTTGTGCCTGGACTATATTAATTTTAAATTTCTAAATATATAAGAATTTCTATACCTCATTTGAGGAATGGAAGCACTGTAATCTTTCTTTTGTAACAGCCTGTATAAGACTGCAGGTGTTCCGGCCGCCACTTGGAGAAATATGAATAACAAACTGCACAACAATGCAGAAAAAAAGAAAAATGATCCTGGTATAATGTGTAAACAAGACGAGATTAAATAAAATAATTAGAATTTGCATTTCATAATTATGATATCTTCAGGACGGTAAACTTTATATAAAAAAGGTTAGCAATGTTACATAGTTTTATTGATGTATATATGTATGTATGTATTTATGTATTTATGTATGCATGTATGTATGTATGTATGTATGTATGCATGCATGTATGTATGTGTTTCTGTACGAGGGAGAAAAAGAGGGAGATTATTTTAAGTTATGTCCTATTATAATTTGTAGTACACCTACAATTCAAGCCTAACTCGGTCCGAAACATAGCGGATGTGGATGTAACACTGTAAAAAACATGCCCTTGAAAATACCTTTATTAAATAATCATATTCCGACATACTGTACCACGGTCAAACTATAATGGAGGGAAGGAGGTAAATGATGTCCCCCATAACCTCGTTATATGGGGATTCTATGGTTTTGCTTTGTTTCCCCCCCACCCAAGGAAATGGTTCTCTCTCCGCCTATGTAGTTAGGAAACGAAATAAGCGATATATGAAAGCAGCTATGTCATGTACGTACAACTAAATATATCCATTTGAAAATAAGAGAATTGTACCAATTCATCTCTATTCTATTGCTTTGCGTTATCTTATTGACATTTGACATCAAATGCACATCTTTCTGCTCTTCCTCACGTAACCCAGCATACCGCGAGGGGTGTATCAATATTTCAAGCCGCTAGATGGCAGCACAATCACTTTTCGCCGCCGCTTGCAATGCTAAACAGGAAAGCTTTCCAGTATTATTGTTGGAGAGTGATAAAACGATAAGACGTGGTGAAATTGATGCAAGATATGAATCGGTATGGTAAGTGAGACAGAAGTATTTGGAGAACATCCCATTAGTCTGTTTTTATATCAAATAATTTCATGAGATTTGCAGGCAACCAAGTCCCCTCAATCTGTTTTCTGAGATGCGATCAGGCGACTGGGCCCGGAAGAAGACTGAAGAGTATTTGATGAAAACAAACACTTGTTGAACTGTTTGAATCAATGACGGGTGAGTTCCGAGCTGATCTGAACGGTTGTGTCGGGCGGACAGGCAGATCTCAATTCTTACACAGTCTCAAATTTGATACACAGAGGCGAGAATGACTGATGACGTAAGTCTAGAAGTGATGGATGACGTCATCAGTTGCAGGCTCCCAGCTTCCTCACGTCTGCAATTCTTCAGATGTAATGCCAGCCCGGCTGCATAAAGAAGTGGTCTATTGTGGATGTGAGTGTAACAACCGTGCAACAGCCACATTCTAGATCATATTATTATCTCATAAGACAGCCTACTTGTCCGCCGCTGTGGCTATGAGGATAGTGTGTTCGCTCCCCAATCAAGCGGTCCGTGGTTCGATTCCTCGAGTGGACAACGGAAGAGATTATTTTCCGTCCATGGGACTAAGAATTTGTCTCAGCGATGCCACTACACCTTACTGACCACACGATCAGGGAGGCCTGCAGTGTGCCTGTCATGTGTTGGTGCAAAGCTATACGTATGCCTTCTTCTACACTGAATTTCAATGTATCGTAAACTAGTTGGAAAGATAGTGTTAAACAGAAAAAAGAAATAAATGGAAGAAGAAAGGACAGTCTACAAACAGTGTGATTTTATAAGTTTCTACAGTATTTTTCGCGTATCCACCAAATTTTTGTATTTTTCTTATTAAATCATAATAATCTTGTGATTTCATTTTCGGAAATTGGTTGCAGCAGTTATTCTTCATTTTAATAAAATAAAAATAAAGAAAATATGAACGAGAGAGTAAATAAAACAGAAGAAATTCATGGATTATTGGATGGATAGATGGATCGATGGATGGATGGATGGATGGATGGATGAATTATTAATGAACGGATGCCTGACTAAATGAATGAATGAATGAATGGTATTAAGAAAATAGAAGGAAAAGGAAAAATGAAAGTAAATAAGAAAAAGAAAGAGACTAAAATAAAGAATTCATAAGGAAAGAAATGAAAGGCAATAGGAAAGAGAGAGTAAAGAACTGAAAAAAAAAACAATAGGAAGAAAGTAAAAGTAAACAGGCAAGGAAATGTTTAAATATTCACATACTTATTTATTCATGGTTTCAGTGATAGCTATGATGTGTAATTCCTCTCTGATGTCAACATTCCGTTTGTGATCAAAAAGAGTATAGCCCGCTAGGGGTCTTAACAGTCTCATCTTAGCCGCTTCTATTCTTCGGAGTTGATTTGATATAAAGGTCCTTGTTTCTGATCTACATAATAAAAAGTTGGGACTGCCATTCTTTTACAAAATTTCAAAATTTTGTCCGGTTTGACTTTCTTTACATGTTGATTTTATTGTACCTAAAAGGTATTGAAATTTAGCTAATTTGATGTATACATCCTTAGAGTTTGTAGGAGAAATTAGAACCGAGGTAATTAAATTCAATGACTTGTTTTATACATTGATTAGCAGTAAAAAAATTAGATTTTTAATGATTTTTTCCTTCAAAAGCCATTATTTTAGTTTTCTTTGTACAGATATTCAGATTATAGTCGTTTACTATTTGCTATAAAGTGTACAATGCCTTTTGTAATTGCCTTCAGAATTAGCTAAAGTGATCTGGTCATCTGCATTAAGTAGTGTATTATGTGGGTAGTCATTGATCATTAATTCAGTCCCCAAGTCTTAATAATATCATTTATATAGATATTAAACAGAGTAGGGGACATTGGACAACCCTACTCCACTCCTTGGTTTATTATTCTACTTTAATTTGTAGTGTTATTAATTTTGATTTGATTTTTGTACTTTCGTACATGCTTTGTAATGCATGAATTATTTTGTTCTGGAATTCCTGTTTAACTAAAATTTCCCAAAACCGTACTCTCTTTACTGTACCAAAAGCTTTTGATAATCAACAAATGCCATGTGGGTTGGTACGTTAAATTCTCTGTGTTTCTCAATAATTTGTGCTAATGTGAATACACTATCAATGCAGAATCTGTTTCGACTGAAACCATTTTGTTCCTCTACCGAAAGTGCTTTTGTGATTGTGTTCAACCTATTGGTTATTATTTCTGCGTAATTAGGAACATTAAATCCAAACGTTTGAGGTTGGCAGGGCATGTAGCACGTATGGGCGAATCCAGAAATGCATATAGGATGTTAGCTGGGAGATCGGAGGGGAAAAAAAACCTTTGAGGAAGCAGAGACGTAGATGGGAGGATTCTGTTAAAATGGATTTGATGGAGGTGGGATATGATTATAGAGACTGGATTAATCTTGCTCAGGATAGGGACCGATGGCGGGCTTAAGTGAGGGCGGCAATGAACCTCCGGGAAAGTAAGTATATTTTGTACGCTGAATTTAATAGACTGATTCCTCTATAATTATTAGTGTTTAATATTTCCCTTCTTATAAATGGGCACTACAACAGATTCATTCCATTCCTCTGGAATTCGTTCACTTATTCAGCATATATTGAGTCTAAAAATTTGTACAAAACATGAAAGGGTGTTTAAATAATTCCATGTTAATGCCATCTGAGCCGCGTTCTTACCAGGAACCACGCGCGGGGTGTGTGTGTGTGTTTATTAACACTACAATTGGGTATACATCCGGTGGTAGTGATATATAATATACAATAATAACATTACAATAAATATTATTGAAATTTACAATAATTACAGCAATAAAAATAAAATAAACGTACATTTATTTCTAACTATAATTAAATAGATGCAATAAACCTATGACTATAAATAAAAACTATGTTACTATAAGCAAAAATAAACCTAACTTATAAGTACTTCTATTAAACCCAACTATTACCCTCTTAAGTAATTACATACCACAAAATTAATTACATATCAACTTAATTACATATCATCTTAATTAATTACATATCAACTTAATTAAATGACACAACTTAGATAATTACACTGCACCTACAATTACATTTTCAGTCTAATCTTCTCAACCTTTCCTTAAATGTATTGATTTTGAGAGGACCACCCTGAAAGATTGCCGCAGGTAAGCTGTTCCATTCTACTATTATGCGGTTAACAAAGGAAAATTTTGCATCTAAAAATTACCAATTTTAATTCTTCTATAATAATGAGGTCAACATTCATATCTTTTGAAACATACCTAAGTTGATGTTTGGTTATTGTTATTAGTCCAAAGATGTTATTGTTATTGGGTTTATGTTCAAATTATCTTTTAATGTTTTATTTAGTTCCTTTAAAATTTTATATGCTTTGTATTGTCCATGAACATCACATTTAATGTTGTTATTGACAAATGTTTCCCATGTTTGCCTTTGAATTCTTCTTACATATCTTTTTTTAATACCCTTGCTATTTAGTGAATAGAAAGAATTCGCGATAAAGTTGGTAATATACCCTTTTATTAACCTACCAGAATTGGAAATTATCTTACTTCCTGTTAATAGCGAACACTTTTTTTATGTATTACAGGAGGTTCGATGTAAGGAATAAAGTGATTGTGGTGATGACATAATTTTCCGAAGCAGTAGTTATTTCAGAGATATACAAAAATACCTTCAGAAAATCACAAACTTTATTACTTAGACAAACTTGACTTTATGAAAGAGATTCAACCTCAAGAGCCAGTGTAGAGACAGCTGTAGCGTTCTCTTCATCTCCTCCCTCAAAACAGATGCAACAGTAAATTTCTACAACGGATCACGATCGAGCTACTGGCCGGAGCATAAATACGACAGAAGGAAAGAATCACCCAGTCTGACTTAAGAACAGCTGTTGTTTCGTGTGCAATTTAGTCATACCAATAACATAGCGTTCTCGAGGCATGTAACATTTTTTATTTATTTTATTTTAACTTCAATCAAAGACAACCATTTCTTAAGTTTTTGAAAATATATTGAGATTATGACATTTTTTTTCCAAATAAATGAACCCAGTTCGATGTCCACTTATAGCGGATATAGGCCTACATTACTACACAAATAAACATTTTTGAACAATATTTTTATAATATTTTTTTGCTATGAAAATTACATACACGTGATATAAAACAATGTTACTTTTGGATCAAGAATCATAAGAAATTGAATGCAATAGAACATAAAATGTAATAAGTGAAAACGTTCAGTTATTTCGGATAACAGGTGAAAAATATGTTCTTACTCAGATAATTACATTTCTAATTTACTGTGATTGAAAGTCTAATCATACTGAACAAGAATAAATACATTCGACGCTCATGGGTCCCACGGCGCCGGCGTAGGGGGAGGTTAAGGCTTCCATCCTTGCAAATAATCTGCATTAGTAGCAGCAGTACATAATTTCCGATGTTCCTCCACAATGAAATACCACTGGTACTATGTTAGGGGCTGAACGAACTCCAGGGCCATAGTGCGGCCTGAAGGATTAGATCAATGGGAAAAATCCATGTCTTATCTAAAATAGAACCCACGACTTCCGGCGGGCAACGTAAGGCCTTAATCGCGACGCTACTCCGCGTTTCCAAAGCACGCAATACTGAAAGCGAAATTTGGACTTTTATGAAATGAGACTTGTCAAGATTAACAAAGGAGTAACTGTATGCGCTTTGTGATATCACAAAATAATTAGGGAATTTGTATAGGATTAGAAATTATATACAATTTCATAGAATTGATAAGTCATCATGATTGGTCTATTCCGAACCAAAATTGTGCACTCCATCTTTTAAGGGGTCTATAGCCTATGTGGTGTAACTTGTCTCAGAGGCAATAAAATGGAAGACTCAGAGAGTGGGTGGAGGTTGGGCAAGCCGATTTAGTGGATGGTTGAAAACACAAGTGGTCCCTTTTAAATGGTAACTTCTTATTGTGTAGCCGTAGGGAGGGTGAGTACTTGTCTCTTTCTCTTTCTCTTCAGGCAGGGAAAAGATAGGAGCAAACAGGGTATAACCACACTCCTTCCTCCTTGAGGGTTATATTGGAATGCGACCTTTGTCACCTTGGTGTCTGACATACGTTGTTATAATTATGATCTCTCCAATTTGCTCTCTGTTTGTTAATTATAAGTGTAACAGGGTCTATATTCAGTTCCTTTCTGATATCCTCTATGATCTAATATTGAACATTCTGTTACAAATCGGAGAAATTTCATTTCTGGGGATTCTATTTGTCTTAGTTGTTATGCTGTTAAGGTCCAACTTTCACAGACATATAGCAATAGTGAAAATGCAACTACTTTATGCAGTTTTAATAAAGTTTCTTTTCGCACATTATGTTCAGAATTCGCTGTATTTTTCTACGGATATTGTCTAAATTTACTTAATTGAAGAGTACAGGAGAAAACACTCGAAGTCACAATATTGTCTTAAGGATGATATCATATAACTCTGTATACAGAATGGAAGTGAAATAATCCTGCATATTGAAAGGGAAGATAGGATACACTTAAAGGAATAGAAAAACTATATTACGTTTCATGATTAAATGCACGATTAATTAGAAAATTAAGTTGGAAGTTTCAGCAGTCTGGCAACATCGCCGCTAACACAGTCCTTTTTATTCACATAATACAGATGTAAGGTAAGGGATCAACGAACTCAGGTCTGTTTCTCTACGAGGACCTCCCTCCCTGCTCGCATAGTTCAATGGCTTGAAATTGGTGGCTTTTAAATTAAATTTACACGAAAACCGTCCACGCTATTGAAATACGCCAGAGTGATAAATAATTATTTATTAAATTTCCTATAGATATGGACAAAAATAACGATCCTACTCGCAATAGTTACCGAATAAGACGTTGTTAAACATTTGGGAAAAAACATTTTTTTCTGAAAAAAACTATGAACTTTCCATCAGTATGGTATCATATTTTTTGTTACATAAGCATGAGCTATTCGCTCTGAAAAAGTGCAGATTTATTTCACTTCCACTCTGTAATACTTAAAAATGCATTGCTGTTTCTAGTGAAAAAATAGGAAAGACTGGCTGTATACATGGTGATTTTTCTTCTTTACCGGTTTTCACAAGAAAAATCACTAAAGTTTGCAGTAATATACTGAATAAGATCGTGACATAACCCTTAAGAAAATTGTGACTTTGATTGTTTTTCTCCTCCGTACTCTTTTTTCACTTCAACATAATTTAATTTTCTAAATAAGAAATGATGACCCAGGTGTTTGAATTCACTTAATCTCTCCATTAATAACAATTTTAGCTCTTCTGGGATGTATTCCTTGGAATGCCATTACTTTGGTTTTATAGTTGAAATTGACATTCCATATTTAGCAGAAACCTGGCTTAGGTTGTGGTCTGCTTCTTGCACTTCATTTTCAGGTTTTCCTACAAGTAATAAACTGGTCATCAGCAAAGAGTAATGTTTACATTGTTAATTGTTAAAATGTTATGTAATGTATTCTGCCAATTTTTAATAACATCGTCAATATATACACTAGAAAGTGTGGGCGAAATTGGACACACTTGTCGTACTCCTTGGTTGATATCAGCTGAAGTGATCCCACTTCTCTGAGTGCGAATCCTTATCTTATACTCGTACAATTAATAAACAATAATATAAGTAATGTAGTAAATGTTTTTATAACATCTTAAACAAATGAATGAATATAGGCTAACAATTTTGGACTACCGGTCGAAAAGGAAAGAAGAAGAATTAGAAGACATCTGAATCGTTTAAAAGATGAGTAATTTATTCAAATAAAGGATTAACTGGTGTGGTATATCTGAATTATTATAATAAAACACATTTAAATAATCTGTTATAAGTAAAGTTATTAATGTTGAGAATTAAAACGCATACTTAAAAATGAAACTAGGAAAGGTACACGGCTAAAATTTTACGAGGCGATGATTGTACCGGTACATATATATATATATATATATATATATATATATATATATATATATATATATATCTCTGAGATCTGGGCACTGAATAGAAGCCACAAAAGAAGAATAGAAACAGCAGAAATGAAATTTATATGGAATGCTGCTGAATACACACTCAGAGATAATAACAATAATCTTACAATCCGCTATGATTTACAATTTTTAACTTGACTGAAAAATAGATGAGGAGAAAGAATGGCATGGACATAAACAAATAATGGATGAGGTTAGGATAGGGAAAAAAGATTTTGGCATATAAACCCAAAGGTCAAAAAGATATAAAACGTCTTCAAGAAAGATGGGAAGACGATGGAGCACATAAATTCCTATTTGAGCGGAACAGACCGTTATGGTCCAAGCCTTGTTGATGATGATAATGAAGATGATTAGTGATTTAGAAATTTACGCAAATGCATATTTATATCGAAGCTGCATATCTTAATGAAACTTAATAATTACAGGTTTCATGTTTAATTAAGTTTATATATATATATATATATATATTGTGGACTTGTTCGCATAGTTCGACACTATGAGCATATTTCATGTCATATTTTACTTCTTTTTGGTGACGAACATTTTTGTACTTTGGTAAAACATGTACTAATTACTTACTTTAATTGATGGCGCGTTTTCTCCATAAAATTGATTCAGAACTTCTTGATTTGACTTGGGGAATAATTACAAACTACTGTAATCGAGCGGAAAATAATAATTTTTATTTCATCTAGTTAATTGGCACTTACGACTTTAAGATGTATATTTTAGGTACACTTCAGTGTATGTTATAGTTGGCAGGGACGTCACTGAAGTTGGTGTGATTGTTTTGATGTTCCTTGTATAGACGGCGTTGTGATATATTAATGAGTTGGTCTGCCATTTTTCTTTGTGTAAATTAAAAAAAAGTGTTTATGCTCGACCATGCCGAAATGTAGTAATTATACACCTGGTAGCAGTCCTTTAATGCATGTCATTAAAGTACACCTATTCATTAAAGTTCAGGTTTTCGATTATTCTCGGATATGCAATCGAAAGACGAGGGAAACGTCACGGAGGCTGGAAATCCAATACTGTCGCAGAAGGTTATGTTCTGTTACTATAATAATTAGCGTTAATTGTAAATAATATTCAAATAAATTCAATTTGTCATCTCGTTTTTCAATTCTAAATCAATTTCCAGGTTATACATTCTCTGCATTACATCAAGGTCAATGACATTATTGTTCCTCGGAAAAAATCAATACTTTCGCGTCTGCGCACATCTCACAATTCAAGAGCTATGAACAAGGTCACTTCCGATCTTCTGTCAGATACAATTAAAATGTATACTTCTGAATAATTTAAAGTTAGAAATATGGTCGAGTATAAAAAGTCGTATGAAACTTGCCTATAATGGTAATTAAGACGCTCGTATGAAAATTATGAAACTCGCTTGCGCTCGTTTCATAAAAAAACATATTTGCGTCTTAATTACTATCATTATAGGCTCGTTGCATAATGTACTATTTCCGTTCAATTTCAATACTTTGTACGTATTCCACAATCGAATCAAGGAGTTCTGAATAAATTTGCCGAGAAAACGCGTCGTCAGCTAAAGTAAAGAATGATGGTCTCAAGAAGATTAAGGCAATTAGCAAAGTGCTTCAAGGATACGATAATGTTGTGAACGTTAATCCTATCGTGTTACCAGATTATAAGTTTTATCCCTCGCTTCATGAAATGTAGGAGTACGAGTATAAAGATCTTTTTCTATGCACAAGTTTATTTTTACGGATTGGAGGAACAAGTGGAGTCGTGAAAACATGGAAAAGATTATTGTGTCACGAAGTTTCATGCGGTCATGAAAGAAAATGAATTATCTGTATCAAATTGGTTTTAATTAAATTACCAATAGGCAAGAACTAAGAAATTAAAGTGACTCTGTTTTCCTTAAGCGCAATAATTTGAATATTTTCCATCATAATATGGCTAGTGTTTTGTTTCTCGTGGGATCCTACTCTATGGTAAGTTTGCAGGCTCTTTAGCTTTTTAGTGCATATGTAAGTGGATATTTATGTATTTTTAAGTGCATATTTAGGATTTTTAATGTTACTCATACAATCTTATCCTCTGATAAACAGCAGGCGCTTCTCTTGACTAACCACTTGAGCTGTATGCAGGATTATAATTAAATAGAAATATCTCAGTTAGGAAAGAAGCGGTTGCGTGGTTCTTGCTCCCTGTGTCTCGTGTTCTGGGTCAAAGGCGCGGGCTGTCTGCCCCACAGATTAGTAATGTAAACTAAAAACAATTGAATTACAGCAGATTTCGTTTCCTTGGCAACGACCGCGAAGGTGTTTCAATCGTGAGGTCGACTCTAACTCAACAATGGGAGACTCGTGAATAGAGTAACGCGTGGCGATGCTCTCTTGTTCGATGCAAAGTGAATATCGATTACTTCAACA